>NC_053163.1:167730953-167863453 GCF_016835505.1 Polypterus senegalus
TTCATTAACTGTTAGTTCATTTTTTGGTGTACGTAATTAATAGTTTTGAACTGGGTTTTGGATTACAACATTCTTAGATCAGTAACAAGAATATTCATTAAATGTTGTTAGTTTATTTTATTTAGCTAACTGTCTAAAATAGCCTTTAGTTAATCAAAGCTTTGCATTATAGTATTTCTTATTAGTGTGTATTTTCATAGACTAGTTGCAGAATGGAGATTGTCTAGGGGTGTGGAAGAGCAGACTCAGGCTTTTTTTGAAGGATTCAATGAAGTTCTCCCACAGCAATACCTACAGTATTTTGATGCAAAAGAGTTGGAGGTAAGATCTGGCCTAATCTCTTAATATATACAAGGGGTGTCTGATGGGAAGTGAGCCTATCTATGAAGCAGGAATGTCACATACGTGAAACATTTGTCTTAAGTAGACCAGTCACTGTTTATAATTACTGCCAGCTCTACCCTGGCTCCATCACTCTGTCTTGAAGTATCTTTTTAAACAGTCATTGTTTCCTCCAATAATACCAATCATCAGCATATTCATTTTAAATTTGTGTATTATCTCAGGCCACATCATAGTTTTGCAATTGGACAAGCTACTGATTGCCTTTATTATTTTTGAATGTACCTGGCACATTTCCTGCCATATTAATCATTTTATTTTTTCCTCCAATGCTAACATTTTCCTTTTTGTTTTCTGCATTTTTTTTTTCTTTTTTCCATATTCCAAATAATTTTCCACCACCTTTTTTTTTGGTAATTTACCCATGTTGCTACTATTCCACGTCTCACAGACGAAGTAGATTCTTGTGATTTTTAATTTGCATCTCCTCTGCTTGTAGAGCACGCATGATTGTTAGCGTGTAGTTATCAAAAAAAGATAGAAACTGTATTGCTTGTGATTGTGATATTAAATATGTTTATATCACAAATTCAGTGTATTTAATGCACAGCAGTTGTTCAGTGTTATATGATTTAATTTCTTGGTAAAGCTGTTTGTCCTTGTTAATTATTAAGTAAGTGAAGCAAAAGTATAGTACTAGTTTACAGGGTGTCCCAAAAGTCACTATACACTTTTAATAAATTTCTAAAAATTACACAAGAAACTGAGTTTATTAATATTTCTACCCTCAACAAAGAAGTCGTAGCAGTTTTACTTGCTAGGATTGCCATGACGTTCCAACGCCTTGAAGACTAGTTATATTACTCCACATGAGCGCCTCCATTTTCGACAACTTTCAGCCACCTTCGGACGCAAGCCTCTCCGACGCTTTGCAGCATCTCTTCCCCGACCTCGCTGTAGGCCTTGCGGATTCCTTCCTCAAGCTGTGACAGGTGTAAGGTCAGGGGAGTGCGGAGCCCATTTGGGGAGACTTCTTTGACCGATCCATCGGTCAGGAAACTTGATGCTCAGGAAATGTGACTAACCTGGCAAAGTGGAGAGAGGCTCCATTTTGATACGCTTACAAAAACTGCAAAGCCTAAGTTTTCATACGCTGATGGCTTAAGTATCTCTGAATGATACCAGTAATGAAATAGAAAAGTGTATGGTGACTTTTGGGATGCCCTGTTTTTTAGTATTAGTATTTCAATCCATCTTAGAAGATTTTCCATTAACAATTTAAATGAATTGAATTGTTTGTAATTTCTTTCAGTGTCTTCCTAGCAGATATCAGGATCCTCCTTGTTTTGGAGTCTGAGCCATTTTTTAAGATCTTCAAATTTGCCTACATCTTGTTCACTATATAGCACCTAACTGTTTGTAACACAAAGAATTACATTCCTGTATAATAAAGTAAATGAAAGGTCTGCTGCATGGTATAGGTGTGCACACTTTAGGTGAAGTGTTCCAATTTCTTTAAATGCACTTGAGAGGAGGAGAAGAGAGAAAGCAAAGCACGTATGTTTAGAATAAAGAATCGTAGTTCTGGAAAACAACCTTCATTTAAAGGTGATTATTTTACATCCATGTGTACGCCATTGGAAGAGTTAACTGTAATGTCATTCCTCAAAAATTGAAATAAACTGCAACTACTTGGCTGCTCCACTTAGGTTGATATAGCACTGCTTCTTACATCGGTTACCTCGCTGCTGTAAAACAACATAAGTGTTTATGAAAACATACCGTTTGCTTACAAGTTTTGAATCCAGATTGAACAAATCAAATAAAAAGAACAAAAATTGCCCGGTTACAGTCAGTGGCCACCAGGTCCTTCCATCAAATGTTTAAAATGATTTGTTTAATTGCTTTTGTTATTATTAGTTATTTTGTTTTATTGTGGAGGTGATTATTAAGTTTGCTCTGTCCAAAAATGTGCCCGAGCACAGTCTTACTAGTTACCATAGCTTTACTGTTGTGAACTGGGACCCGGACACAGACAGACGGACATCGTTGGCTCCACCACACACTTATTTTATTTACAATAATTATTTACAAAAGTCACGTGCACAAACCCCAGTGCCTCTTGCACCGATCCCCCAATTGTCCAGGCCACACAGTCCTTTGTGCCTTTCTCTCTTGACCGCCTCCCATCCTCTCTCCAGCTCTGTCCACTTCCACCCGACATCCACTAACGACTGGAGGGAGGCGGCCCCTTAAATGGGAACCCGGATGGGCTCCAGCTGCTTCCCGGCAATCAGTCCTCGTGTGGCGGAAGTGCCGGCTGCGCACCGGAAGCCATCCGGGTGTCCCTGTCGTCTTCCCCCCAGCACTTCCTGGTGTGGCGGAAGTGCTGGGCTCCAGGATTCCTCAGGCACCTGGGCGCCGCCTGGCGGTGGCCACGGACCCCTACAGGGTTGGGCTTCCAAGCCCTCTACCCGTGGCCCCCAATACAACTAGGGTGATCGCCCCCTTGCGGTCTGGAGGAGGCACAAGCCCTCCTCTGGTCCTCCTGGGCATCCCGGCCGGGCTCCAGCCCCGACCGGGTCCCACATGGGATATTCCGGCATCGGGGCGCCGCCTGGCGGTGGCCACGGGTCCCTACAGAGCTGGGCTTCCAAGCCCTTTACCTGAGGCCCCCAACATAACCAGGACGGACGCCCCCTCGCGGTCTGGAGGAGGCACAAGCCCTCGCCCGGCCGGGGACCACACTGTTCATAGTGTGATTAAACTGTTCACTTCACACCAAACCCAGATCAGTTATTTTTATTTAATGTTAAATACGTGTAGCTTACTCTGTTACTGCAAAGCTCTGAAAATGCGCCCACAGTGCCCACGTTTATACTGCTGATATTCAAACATATTTACAGGACATTTCAGATCTTGTGATATCTAACTTTTCAGCTCATGCTAATGAATTTATTTATTTAGCTTACAACATTTATGATGGAATTGGTTATATTTTTTTCTTCCCCCCTCACAGACGGGTCACGCAGTGTCAGTAGTGGGATTTGAACCGACAGCCTCAGGGTTTGTGGTCCAAAGCCTTAAACAGTACACCACACTGTCTGTATTCAGCATCATGGCGCCCCTTGTTAGCACGCTAACTTATGATCTTCATTCTCATCAAATGAATTCTACTTTCGTATGGTAATCTGTAGAGTGAAGCCGTAAACCACACCACAATGAGTAAATGTGACTTCTAAAGGATACCCATTTAAGCCCATTTTTTTTTATTTTGTTTAAACTAAACATATTCTACAATTGAATCTCTGGAGGAAAAAAGTCTTAGTTACTGAAACTGCGAGGATATAGGAACCACTGGGGACAGATCTCTCCAGTGTCAAGGAGTGCCTCAGTTTGTCCAGGCCATCTGTATTGTTAGGATTTTTCAACCCCTTTTTCACTGAGATTATCTCACAGTTATAAAATCATTTTTTTTATTTACCAAGGGTAGACCTACACAGACACAAGTCAAGTGCAGCACATTAAATCGTGTTTCTTTTGCTTCAGTGAGGATGATCCTCCAACTTGTAGTATGTAATGTTATTTGTGTGCTCCAGCTACGTAGACTGCAGAGAGCATCCAGGCTTTAAAAATGTAATCTTGCACATCTGTTACACTTCACCCAGTTTCAAATCAAATCAACATCAATAAGTAGTTTATTGTGCATTAGTCATTCATGGTGTTTGGTTTCATTTACAGGTCCTGCTTTGTGGAATGCAAGAAATTGATCTGGTTGACTGGCAGAGGAACACAATCTACCGACACTATGCAAGAAGTAGTAAACAGATCCTTTGGTTCTGGCAGGTCAGTTCAATTTTGAGATAGACTGAGCTGATTATAATATTTATAATGTCCTGTAATCCCACAGTTTATTTAAATCAGTTATTTGTGATGGTGTCTACAACTTTTTGAAACATCAAAGCTTATACAAATTAATGGAGGTTGCATTGGTATAAAGACTGATGCCAGCTTAAGTTCAGCATATGTGTAGAAAATGTTAGCTTTTCTCGAATAAGTAAACTTGTATTAGGCTGCAATGGAAAAAATTGAAACTAACATTTTTGTTACTGAAAATATAAATCAGTGAATAACAATTTTGTTAATTTTATGGCTAGCTGTTTTCATTTAAACTATTGTCAGTGAAGCCGTTTGCTTTAGCTTAATCATGAGTTGCACAAAGAAAGTCATCTCTGTTATCCTAAATACCTACATGTGGTTTATTGGATGCATCGTTGCACTACAGGTACAAATGTTTTAGGGTAATACATGGAAACCAGAAACAGAACAAACACAAATCAATTTCTTATGCATGTTAGTGTAACACAATTCAGAATGACTAATTCCAGGTAAAAAGATCAACACAAAATAATTGAAATACAAGATAACATGAAATGAAACAATCTCTACAAAAAGTCTGCATATATATGATCATGAGCCATAGCAAGGTTGGGGGCAGCTACCCGTATATTATTTTTCTGGCTGCAAAATTGCAAACAAAAAAGATAGCACTGGTGTGCACAAATCAGTCTAAGGATCTGTGCTGGTATCCAGAAGGTTGCCGGTTCAAATCCCCATCACTGCCAAAAGAGATCCTACTCTGCAGGGCCCTTGAGCAAGACCCTTAACCTGTAATTGCCCCAGGGGCGCTGTACAGTGGCTGACCCTGTGCTCTGACCCCAAGGGGTAATGTGAAAATTAACAAATTCCTAATACAAGAAATTGTATGAGGCGAAATAAAGAACAAAACAAAAAAATCAGAGTCCAAAACAGAACTGAGGGAGTAGGGGAAAGATGGAGGCTTTTAAAGGTCAGGATAGGAAGTGACGTCAAAGGGGCCGGGATCGGAAGGGTCTTCAACCATAGGCTCGAGCCCAGACATGACATCAAGGGTGCCGGAACTGGAAAGGAATTCATCTATAGGTTCTCACCCAGAAGTGACGTCAACAGGGCCAGGTGGAATTTCCCGTGAATGGTCTGCAGGGAAGCGTGAAAAAGAATCCGTGCACGCTGCTACATCCTGGTCTGATTCGGAATTGCCCTCATTCAAGTCCTTTAGCTGCCTGTGTATGACTATATATATATATAGTCTGATATATACTGTGGCAGAAAAGTAATGAGACTGGCAACACTGCAAGCGATCTGGCAACGCTGCGCTGTTGTCCTTGATAGAGCACCCTTCCATAGCTCAGTGCGAGTTTCAACTCCTTCCATTAACTACGTGATTTTTGTGACTGCTATTAGAGAAGTTATGTTTTTGGTTGTGCGTCACGCAAAATGGAACAGCGGGATTTGGAGCAATGTTGTGCCATTAATCGGCAAGTGTGACGTTTGAAAAGTTAAAACAGGCCTATGGGGAACATTCTTTATCCCGAGCTCAAGTTTTTCCCTGGCACAAATCATTTTTGGAAGGCAGAAAACACGTTGAAGATGAACACCGTTCAGGGAGGACTTCAACTTCAAAAAACCAATGAAAACATCGAACGTGTGAACACTCTTGTGACATCAGACCGTCGTTTAACAGTAAGAATGTTGAGTGAACAATTAAATTTGAACAGATTTACTGTTCATCAAATTTTGACTGAACATTTGCACATGTGAAAGGTCTATGCCAAAATGGTGCCGGAAAACTGCTCACGCCATAACAGAATTTTTTACCTCAAAAGGCATTCCTGTGGTTCCCCAGCCCCCTTATTCACCTGACCTCAGTCCGTGTGACTTTTTCCTACACTGAAAAATGTCCTCAAAGGACGTCATTTCGGGACTGTAGAAAACATCCAAAAGAGTGTAACGGACATGCTGAAGACCATACCAGCTGAAGACTTCCAGTGCTGCTACCAACAGTGGGAACAAAGTCTCCATCGATGTGTGGCTGCCCAAGGGAACTACTTTGAAGGGGATAACATTGATGTTTGAAAAAAATAAAAACTTTGGTAAATAAAAAATCAGTCTCGTTACTTTTCTGCCACACCTCGTATGCATAATACAGTTGAACCTGAACATCTGAATGTTGAACTTTTTACGACTGCAAGCATTCAAGTGATTTTATTACTAATCTCATTTTTACATTGACTTGGCATCCTCACACATTTGTGGGCTACGTGGCTTGGCACAGTAGAGGGGAAAATGAGAAGCTCGATGCATGCAAGTTTGGGGAGCAGATAGTATCCTACTATGTACCACACCAGTCTTGTTAACCCTACCGCTGTACATGCATTTGTTGCATATTTTCATTGTTTTCCTGAAAAAAAATGAAGTTTTTGTATTGCAATTATGCCCTTAAGCCAGAGTGAAAGTTTATAGGGCTCTAAGCTTGAGCGTGCAAAGTCAGCGATGAGGTTTTGTGAGAAAATAAAGGTGTTAGATCAACTTTGTGTCTACAGCTACTGTTTGCTGTGAGTTTGATGTTAACCAGTCGACTAGCTGGCTGGAAACATTGAAGCTGCCAATCCTATCATCAGTTAAAGCCTGAAGGTTAAACATAAACACATCTCTGCTGTGCTCACATACTCCGAGACCATTAACGAGCTCAAGTGGCACATGAAGTAGACATCGCTGACTGATTATTTTATGCTGGTGCATCCTTCACGATCTCCAATGCCATCTGAGTGGGTTTGTTGCACAGTAAAAATTAAAGACAAGAAAGCAGTTCTTTCTCTGGCTGTTCACTATGTACTTAGAATTCAGCTGTACCTAAGCACAGAAAGAGTGCTTTATGATTCTGAAACTGACAGAAATAGCCAATGTAGTGTGGATTTGGGTTGTGTGACTTCAAATAAAGAAGGCTGCCCGTGATGGAGGACACTCATTTTCTTTGCCATGTGGAACTTTGTCCATGTCTGTGGCCCAGGAATAGTTTTTATGAGCTCATTTGGGCAGTAGGCTCTTTGTCTTGTCCTTTACAGCTTTACAAGGAAAAGTTTGACCCTTTTTAGCACAAGATTGTAGTCACTGAAGTTCCCTCCTTGAAGTAATGCTTCTCCAGGACTGTAATCAATCACTGACACAGTGGTTAGCTTGAGAGAGCGGATCGTATAGCAAGTGTTCAGCTTCAAGAGTTCCACAGGCACGGTTTCAGGCCCTAAGACAAGATGAACTTCCAGGTTCCTAAAGAGGGCAGTTTAAGTCAGCAAAAGGGGAGAAAGAGATCAACAACAACAACATTTATTTATATAGCACGTATTCATACAAAAAGTAGCTCAAAGTGCTTTACATAATGAAGAATAGAAAAATAAAAGACACAGTAAGAAAATAAAATAAGTCAACATTAATTAGCATAGAATAAGAGTAAGATCCAATGGCCAGGGTGGACAGAAAAAACAAAAAAAAACTCCAGATGGCTGGAGAAAAAAATAAAATCTATAGGGATTCCAGACCATTAGACTGCCCAGTCCCCTCTGGGCATCCTACCTAACATAAATGAAACCGTCCTCTTTGGATTTGGGGTTCTCACGGAAGGACTTGATGATGATGGTCACGTAGACTTCTGGCTTTTTGTCCATCATTGTTGGAGCATCATGATGCTTTGAGTAGAAACCGGAAAAAGAAACAGAAGAGAGAGTAGGGGTCAGTACGGATTTTAGAGCCACCATTTATAGTTATTATGATGAATTGAACATACAGAGTATCAGGATTACGTTAAAGTGAAGTTATGAGAAGGCTATGTTACAGTAATGTGTTTTCAGCAGTGTTTTAAAGTGCTCTACTGTATCAACCCGGCGAATTCCTATTGGCAGGCTATTCCAGATTTTAGGTGCATAGCAGCAGAAGGCCGCCCGCCTCACCACTTCTTTTAAGTTTTGTTCTTGGAATTCTAAGGAGATACTTATTTGAGGATCTGAGGTTACGATTTGGAATATATGGAAGATGTGTGCACCTTGTTTTTAAGGAATGTCGGGAGAGCTACAGAATAGCTCAACCATTCAGATAATGTCCTTCTGGAATGAAAGTGGGAGAGGGGCATCTAACGGTCTGCATCACATTCAACCTCAAAACCATTTTCTTATGTTCATAAAACAATGAGATTCTAACTGGCATACCACCCTCAGACCTGCTAGAGTAATACGATACCAACAATTAAGAGAGGCAATGCATACATTATAAAGTGAACGTTAACATGAATGCACAATACTAAAGCATGTATGTATCAGTACGGATATCTGTTGGGTAGTCTTATGATGCATAGATAAAAACTTGATAATCTCGTGGCTAGACACCATTGACTTTAAGCTGACAAAACAAGTTGGTAAAATCACAGTTAGTCAGTTCATAGTGTAATGCAGGGTACCTGGGTCATCTAACCCCATGTTTTTATTTTTGGAGACGGACTTTACCTTAAGCATGGAGAACTCCTCTCTGCCTTGTTGGAAAAAGGAAGATAATTTGGCAGAGGCAGAATCGGTTCTTCTGAATGTATTGATGAAGTCTCAACTGGAGCAGCATTATGGAGATTTCTCAGTAGATTCTGACTCTCGGCAAGGACGAATATAGCATGCTGCATGCACGGATCTCTAAACCTCTTCATCAATTTAATTTATTTACTTTTTTCTCCACATACAGTTTGTTAAAGAGATGGATAATGAAAAACGAATGAGATTACTACAGTTTGTCACTGGAACCTGCCGTCTACCAGTCGGTGGTTTTGTTGATTTGATGGGTATGTAAGATAATTTGAAAGATTTGCTTTCTGGGGAGATAGTAGTTTGTTTATATACAGTAAATGTTAGTGAAATGTTACATTTTAAATTTGTGGCTTTTCCTAAGTGGTTTTTAATTTGCTATTGATGTAAAAAGTGATTTAATACCTCATTTAAAGAATACAAGTTAAAAGAAATGACTTGCAGCATTCTGAAGTTGAGAGGATGAGCACAGTGGTTCATTGGCTCACACTCTGACCCTGAAACTAGTTAATCAGGAATAAAAATAGATGAATGGATCGATAAATAATTATGTTTAAACCTTATATTCTGCATTTTCTTGTAATTTTGTTGTAAATGTTGGTCAAGGAAAGTCAGTGAAATGTTTAAGATTTTTATTAAAAGTGGACCCAGAGAGTAATGGAGAATAAGCTAACACGTTGTCACATTTACCTGTGAATTTAGCTGCCCTGGAGCTTATGGATTGTATAATGCAATACAGGTAGTACCCAGGTTACAGACATCCGACCTACGACTTATGAACGGAGCCGCAGCTGCGACGCATGTGCCTCAGTAACTGCTGCTCCGTCATCTTTGGCCTGGGGACGCTGCGAGCGGTGGTTGGACAGAGGCTGGAGAGGGGTGATTTTGCTGCCCGCAGAGTGTAGTGTCCCTCGGATGGCTCCCGGCGGCAAGCGGTTTCACTGCCTGCCCACCACACACGGCTGCCCCGTTCGTAGCCATTGAAGGTGAACGGGGCAGCGGGGGGTAGCATTGTAGTGTGCATCGCATGGCTGCCTATTGAATGGGAGCGATTCATTATCCGCCTTTGGCCGCACTGTGTTTGTTCTCGGTAGGCGGACGCTGCAGGCAGCATACTGTAGTAGAGGTGACTGTGAGGTGGGCTGGTGATGAACTGCCCGTCGATGCCCCCATTTATTCTCAATAGCAAGCCTGCTTGTACTGTTATGTATATACTGTGGCAGGAAGTTGTCTCTTGTCAGTACATCAGATGTGTTGACGACGGGTGCCTTCCTGCTGTGATAGCGTGGACAGTGCTGAGCAGAAGAGCTCATCTTAATCTTTAGGAATGTCTCTGAAACACAAATCTGATGCAAGTGCTGGTGATTTAGTAAAAAAGAGGAAAACCATCGCCATTGAAAATAAAGTAGAAATAATTAAAAGGTCAGAGAGATGAAACTCCATCATTCATTGGCAGAGCACTTGGTTACAGTCGGTCAACAATAACTTGTATGTAACCCGGGGACTGCCTGTATACTGGAACAAGTTTAATTCATTTGGTAACTATGTATACTTGAGTTTAAGTTGTACATTTTTGAGAATAATAATTGTCATATTTTTAGGATCTCACTTAAATGCTGTACAGAAGCTAATTTTAACTTTACTTGTCTCTACAGTCGCAATATATTTTGCCCTTTAAATGTAATATTTTAATTCAAGCAGACTTGATGATGCTGATGGTGTTTTTTAAAATTTTTTTTGCATCATCAGTATGATATACAGTGTTTACTGACAGTTACGTTTCTCTGAGTAGGTGCCGTGTGTCTGTCTAAGCTTCCTTTCAGAATAAGTAATTAAGCAAGATCTCTCATTTTAAATTCTTGTGTATTGAATAGAATTTTCAATTGCAAACATCTGAATAGCTGATGCAGTCTTCTTAATTGAACTCTGAAGACACAGCATTTCAAAAGATTGAGCAAAAAAAAAAATAATAATCACAGGTTGGAATACATTAGAAGCAGACAATTCTGTTTAATTTATGTACTGTGTAATTATTTTTCATGTCCTTTTAGGGAGCAATGGTCCTCAGAAATTCTGCATTGAGAAAGTTGGGAAAGAAAACTGGTTGCCCAGAAGTCACACCTGGTGAGCAGTCAATAAATTGTTAAAAGAAACTTTATTGTAATCACACATTTTTTAAAAATACAGTGCTTTTTTTGTTAATCCACCTAAACATTTATTTTGATGTATATTTGTTATGTTGTTATTTTTACACAGTAACTTGTGTATTATGCAATATTTCACTGTTATCTGAAAAATGTTCTTACACATTATACATGAGCCAAATTGTCCCACTCCCCTAAGACCTTGAAATTGATTGATTAAGATCTAAAATGTATGCTGTTCAAAATATTACATAAATTTTTTTTTTGTGCAATTTTTAAATACATGGCTATCTTATTTATAAAGTACCCTAAGCAAAATATTGAATGTGATACCAAAGCTGTTAAACTACATTTGGTGCTTGAAACACAATACATTTTCATGAAAACTGACTTTTTCTTTTTTTTTTTTGTTCCAATTTTTAGCTTTAACCGTTTGGATCTGCCACCCTATAAAAGTTATGAACAGCTGAAAGAAAAACTGATGTTTGCAATTGAAGAAACTGAAGGTTTTGGGCAGGAGTAGCAACTGTGTTCTAAAAGACAATAATCCAATCCCATAGTTTGTTGGTTTTGGGTTTTTTTCTCCCCCCGCCAATTTTTTGGAGGAAAGTCATGCTGTTAGCTTTGTTCTTCATACCTTGATATAAATTCCAGCTGTTTAAATGCTGGTATTTCTGTTTGGAAGGTCTTACTACTTTGGTTAATTCACTAAACCTTGGCTATCCTATGAGCAGTTTATTTTTATGATATTTTTCAATTCAGAGAAGGATCTATGATTTTTTTTTTTTTTTCCAATTCTTGGTATAGATTTATTCTAACAACTGGGGCCCATTGGAAAAAGTTTACAAAATATATATATATATATATATATATATATATATATATATATATATATATATATATATATATATATATATATATATATATATATATATATATATATAAATAAAATATAAAAAACTGAGTATGTGCAATACCAGATCAATGTAAAGTATAATTTAATGTTTAGGTAAATTGTTCTTTCTCATTTTATATTGATCTATTTGTTTGGATAAATTATGTTGTTGTGTTTCCCTAAAACTGCTAAGGCAGTGTCTTTGATTTATGGACAGTGGCTTTAATACTGTGAATATGTAAGAAGTAACCCTAAAGCCCATTTGTGTTAAGTTACAAGTCAAGATATATAATCTTAGGTTTTTGAAATAACTAGCAGGGTCATGTGTAATAAATCAAATGCAAGGTACAATTAAAGATGCATTTATTTTATAACTGCTTTTATATTAACAGAAAATACAGTGAAAGATATTTTTTTTAGGCTTGGGTTTAGTAATTGCATTTTTGCTAATGTTGATGTGTGACTTAATCCAGGTACAAACTACTAAAGCAGACTTTGCACATGTTCGCTTCAGCATCATGATAAATTACATCTGTAGATTTAAAATTAATGCACAAAGCTAAAAATTCAGAAGACTTGAAGTTGTAAATTAGTCTCATTTTGGAGAGCTTGTATTATTTTACTAAATATGTAATATATAAACACAAAAAAGCGTAATATCTCCTTTGTTCCCCTAACTCTGTCCCTGAAATCCTTTTCTAAAACACGAAGTAGTTTCTCATCTTTCCCTTTTCACTCTTGTGCCTGCAACTAAAACAACCCTCATGCCACTTGAAGAAATCATTAAAATATCATTAGTGAATTTTTGATTATTTTAAAATTGCTTTAGTACCACCGAATGCTGCCTCCCCACAAATGGTGACAAAGTGCGTGTTCTTATCTTATACAGAGTAGTATGCTACTTGGTAAGGGCGAAGACGCAAGGGTCTGCAGGTAGCAAGCATAAAGACAATTAAGTTAAAGTCTGTGAGGGCAAAGCTGTTATTAAACTGGCAGCGGTAATAGCTAGCCTTGCATCTGGAAAAGGGAGTAAGCTAAATGTCAGCTCACTTTTAAATATTGATCATAGATATTCACCTATCTGACCCGCTAAAACAAAGGTTGATTAAAATATCTGGTGGGATGACTCTGTATTATTTTAGTAAGCTGGAACCAATTACATGCTCTGATTCATGGTTTTCCAAACTTGGATGTGTCACAGATCATCAATTTGGTGTCTTTCTGAATTCAGAGATGTATGGACCAATAGGCGTCTCACATGTTAGTTTAAAAATGAGTCATTATACTAAGTTTCAGGAAAGTTGTGGCTTTCATTCTTACGCAAAACTATGTTGATCCACTGCATTTTACTGGGATCTAGATCTAGTGGTATAAGCTGTTGAATGTACAGTGCAGTTATTCCTTCACACGCAAGCCAATGAGTCAATTCACTATTACAGCAAGTTTCATATTACTGCAATGCTCAGATTCAAAAATACAGAATCAGTCTTCCATTTATCTGATTCCATATTATAAATACATTAGTAAACTTTCCCAAAGCTTAAACAAATTTCCCATGATATAATTGAAATGAATTAACAGTCCTGAGTAAAAAAAAAAGCACAAGTCAAATCCGATCAAGTTAGTTTTTCAAAGGGGATTTCTTGAATAAGAAAAGCTGAAATAAGAATCTCCGCAAATTTAAGTACAATGAGAACACCACCAGTTCCAAAGTTGTACAACTGATTCTCGTTGATACTGTAGCTTGGTACCCCAAGGGATGTCGTACAGTCTCACACTATTGAACAAGTTGTAATTAACAATGAAAAATGCACCCCAGGGTTTTGCAAACCTTCTTTGTGGATTTGTGTTTAAATTAAACTCCTGACTTAATTTAGCATGTTCTGTCCCTGTTTCGTTATACACAATAGTGTGAAGATTCTTGGTAAGTTTAACATTTTTATGTTTCATTCAGAAAAATTTGTTAGTTTTGAGCGTGCGTCACATTTTGCTTTTTTATTTATTTATTTTTTTGTTAAAACCTACACTTAAACATGGATGACACATAATATTTTTGTGTTCTTAACAAAAAGTGCTCAGATCCACAGAGCAAAACCAAGCTCTTTAAAACAGGCTGCTTTGTGAAAAATATGAGAATTGATCTCAAATAAAATATATTTCATCTCAGACTTCTTAGCTACAGAAGGAGCATTTAGACAGAGAATGGGAACCACTGATGATTGCCAAATCCCAAAATGTGGCCCGAGATCCTGAAGAGTATAAGGAGCTTTAGCTGATTTATGTAGAAGCGCTGCCAGACTAGAAATGTCAATCTTAACGGGTGTAAGACCACAGTACTTGAAGGAGAAAATAATAAACACCTCTTGTCCCAGTGTGCTTGAATTTCAAGTGGACACATAACCGCGACTAAATCAGAAGAAATGGGACCAAATCTTCCATTGCAACATCTCAATGGTATAACACAGCCAAAGACCTGGCAGCCTGTAGACATACTTCTGAATTTTTAGACTATTATTCTGATATACTTATTTGGCACAATTTTAAGACATAACACCTTTGAAAATAAATCAAAAAAGTAAAAAACAGTTGAGTTAGTGTTTAAACCAAAACGACCTTTCTTCAGATCACTTATTTTTTACCTAACCTAGAAATATAGCAGCTTCAATTACTGAGACACTTTAACATTTATTTGCTTTCTATCCAAAAAGACAAGACCAGTGACAGAAAGCAAACCTTGTCTATTGATGGGCATCAAAAGGAGCAGGTATATTTTCGTCTTTTAAAAGCAAAAAGTACTCTGTCGTGTGGAGGCATTGAAAAAATCGAGATGTGAAATTATGCAGCCATTTTTACATAAATCTGCTTAGAAGATCGGACTGGTGATGTCATTAGTCAAGCGAAGAGCTCATGGGCTGGCCATGCACATCATAATTCATGCTGCCCCATTGATTCTTGTCCACTCTTTTCTGCTGATTTGCACAAAAAAAAAGAGACATCGTTTCATATCATGATTTTTTTCAAAGCACCCACGTGAAAGAGTACTTTTTTATCTTAAAGGTTAGAAAGAAAAGTACAAAAGTTGGCAAAAGTGATGTAATGCAATCCAGAAACCTTTTCTGTGCACCTAGAAAACAAACACTCCTTACATTTTATTTGTATGAGGAGTAAAGCTTGTGTAAAATTATAACACACACCACCAACAAAACACAAGTTATAAATATTCCATAGTCGCACCATTTGCAAGCTAATAGCGTAACAGCCTCAGATGCAACAATAAACAAATCGCAGCATTTACATTGCCCCATAAAATGCTAAAGCCAGTTCATAAAAATTGTAAATACCCAAGCAGTGCTGGACAGATTAACGTGCTGTTTGTTGGCTCTGAATTGTAATGTACGTTGCTCTTGGCATGAGCTTTGACTTGCGATGTTGTAGGGCATCCCCTTAGCCGCTGTGCTGCCCTGTAATCACTTTTTTTTTTCCAGTAAGACCTGGGACTGACGGCTTTGACTCTTCTTTATTCAGTTCTAAACGTCTGCTATCAGGTTAGTCCAAGTTAATTTCTGACACTGCAGGTACATTCAGTTTTTTTTTTTTTTCCAGGCTCTTTGTGTTGCAGAGAAAGCATTTTATTTTTCTAGTATGTCTGGACTGTCTCCTTTATCATGTTTACACGTATCAAACCAATAAATAGATGTCATCTCCGTATTTAGTTGCATTCTCAAAATAATAAATTGTATTTTAGCTGCGCAAAAAATTTGCTAAATAGTAGACAACCTTTTGTTTTATGTGAATTTCTATACTCCTGCAATTTTCTTTAAGGAAGCCAGAAATTACTGGATACATGTAATGTCACCTCTTTTTCTCTTGTCTTTTCACATTTGAATGAGTTTATGAATCCCTAAGGGTCACATTTATAATGAGCATCAGATGTATTTGTTTTTATATAAGTAGTGAAAGAACTCGTTTTAAAGTACATTGGGCTGATAACTACACTCCCATGTGACAAATGGGCACCTTGGCACGTATCCTGCAAGGAATTAAAGCCCTATATTTAGATGTAGCCAATAGAAATTCATTCTTAAATGAAGCTTTGATTACAGCTGTGCTTTTCATCAGGAACTGAAAGGGTGGCACAGCCACAGCAGACCATTTCTAATTATGCCTGTTTCGCTGATTAATTAGCTTGCACCTAAGAATATGGCAAAAAAGTGAGATGCAGGCTGGAGCTATAAGTGGAAATTTATAAAAGAGCAGTAACATTCATTGATGCCTGCATATGCTAAACCAGAACGCTGCACCACACAATTTTAAGTGTCCCGCAGTTTTTACAAATCAGCTGTAGCAACTACTGTAATTGCCTTTTTATGTACATATTAAAGTTTTGCTTAAACCATTTATTGACCATTGTTTCAGGGATTATTTTTCAATTTGGTATATATACAGTATATATTCAGGTAAAATTCTTAATATCATTTGAAAGCTTTCAAACATGCTCAGGAATCAGAACGCATAGCAATGGTTTTCTAGAACTTGGCTGCACTTTACAGCAATTTGTGATTCTGCAGTGATTCATCCCTTGGTCTGTAATGCCTTTACATGCCAACTATTAGGTTTTTACATTTTCAGTGTTCATCAGATTACGCTGGAAACATCAGACGTCAGTTGGTTATTTTTTTTTTAGTAAAACATTCACAATTATATTTACATTTTTGCCTGCTTTGTAATTGGATTACAAAGAAAATGAAGAACGGCGCTAGACCCTGCAGTATGCCTCCATTGTTCTACAATACACCCATTAATTACTTCACACATAGTTAATGGGATTTAGTTTGCAAGTCAGTCCGAGTTAATACTTGAGTAATGTGAAGAAGAATTTGTCATTTTAAATGACAAATATGGGGTGTACAAGTTTAATGTGACCAAATTTTGCACTTCACCTTTAACGTTTGTTTGCATTTGTCAAAAAATATTTCAAAGCGCAGCCTCACAGCTTGCTGTAAATAGAAGCAAGAAAATAAAGGTTGTTTCTGCTTAACTCTTTTTAATTGTTCCTCCTAAACACATGCAGTAGTTTGTCACATACAACGTTATCTACACTCGCTACCATTTCAGGGAAACCGTAAGAGGAGTGCGCAATACTGGAGCATTCATTTAATAAAGTAAATGTTTTAGATTGCACCCACATGCAGATGGGATTTAGAAGTCCAGTGTAACAACTGGCTGGCATTTGTACCGTTGAAGTTGTAATCATCTTTTCAATTATACATTTTGCTTCTCATAGTTTTAAAAATGTTTGGTATTTAAACCCTTTGTAAAACGGCATCACAGAGAAGCCTTGTTTTTATTTATGTCAGTGACAGAAACATCGAGCAGAAAGTACCGCACAAGAAATGTAATCTTTTTGGACATTTATTGATTTTTCACGGAGGGGTTACTAGATTTATATGCATTTGTGTGCTCGTGTGCCTAGTTGGAATTTTATTTTCAGTTTTAGGACTTTTTTTTACATATAATTACAGCAGTTATATTCTTGCCATTTTAAAAAATACTGTTTTCCATGGAGGGGGTACACACGTTGTCATCTGTTATGCATAAACAAGGGAAGGCAGTCTCTGTTCTGTTTTGTTTTTATTTTATCTTTGTCCATATCTCTGGATGAATATTGATATATTTTTCTTCTGAAAACTAACAGAACAATTGCATTTTCCTGGTGTATAATTTAGTTGTAAATCATGTTAATAATTAATGCTCTGTAACATTTGACTTTGTAAAACTTAAATCTTTTAGTAATGACAATTAATGATTTAAACACTATTTAAGAATGCATTTTTGTTTCATCTGTACAGTAAAGGTGTAAAATACTTAAATCTGTTTAGGAATATAAAAAATAAAAATATATAAATGGTACAGTTTTTTTTGTTAATAAATATGTTAATCCATCTGAATGTTTGCACTTTCTATTATAAATCATACTATATAATGCTTTTTTCTTTTGATTTCATTTCTCCTAGGCTTGTGACTTTGACACCGTTTGTGGGACTCTATGTGCCCTAATGATCTTTAGAGCTCTGTGGTCCAGAGATCTGCGCTTCTCTTAGGGTTACCTAAGGCAGTTTTGCCTTAACACTAGAATTACCAGAGCCTACGAAAAAGATCCGTCCCACCTTAAATCGCTTCGCACCTCTCCGTCAGCGTCTTTTGTCCTGTAAATGTGTTGATAAGCAGCAAGCAGCCTCCTATCGCTTACCCCACCCCGCACAGTTTTCTCAGCTCAAGTCTGTTTCCCTGCGTGTCAGTTGCTTAGAGTTGTTTAGAGTGAAAAGTCAAGCAAAATGACACCTTTTATAAATACTAGATCGTTATTTGGTACACTTGCATTTCATGTGTGTTCCGTGTCTACAACGATCTATGTAAACACATTGTTAAAACAGAAACGTTTTTCATGTTTTAGTAATAATTGACAAAAGATAGACATGAAGTGTATAATGTGTGAAGCCTGAAGTCCAAATATCAAAGAAACACTTTCACAAAAGGTACAAATAGAACAAGTGCGCTTTTATTCAAAAATATAACTGCAGAAAGAAAAATAAAGCCGCGTTAGCATGCAACATTGATACGCATTTACTTTTACTGCCTCGGTGGTGCAACGGTATCAACTGCTGACAGGGAATCAAAAGGTCACGAGTTCGATCCCACACAACTCCATTTTGAGAAGTGAACTGCTCTTATTCTTACTATTTTAGAATAAAAACATAGATTTGATTCCAGTCTGTAACATCTGGTGTAAATTTATGGTACTTGTAAAGGTTGTTAGCTTTGTATACATTTTTTTTTTTTTTTTAATTCAGTTTCATTCTCTGCTGTTTTCACATAAAGACACGCTATAGCTGTGCAGTGTACTTGTGACTGCATTCTCGTACCAATGCTTGCGAACTGAAGTGGTGCAATGCTAAGAACTGCTGATTTCCGTTCCGTGCTATATGTTATTTATTTGGATTTAGTTACTTACTTCCTACAGCGTCCACTCACAAGTACACTGCAGACCTTTCTGTGTTTGAGCGACACGGCATGCTCAAAAAATACACGTGTAATGCCACGAAAAGTGCATGCAGACACCTCAGTTCGCAACTCGTGCACTAAGACCAGCTTAACAACGGGTTTGGAAATAAAAGTCCATTACACTGTGTTCAATTGATGAATGTCTGCTGCTGCTTCTTCAATCATACGAGGGACGTTCAAAAAGTTTCTGCACATTTATATATTTTCGTTAGAAATGGTGAAGGCGTGAGGGAGGAGTAGTGATTGGGCATTAAAAAGTTGGTACGACGCTTTGAAAATTGCATTGTAAAACGAAGGTGACTATGTAGAAAAGTGATGTCATTTGTTTATGAAATTCTTAATAAACAGAGTTAAAAAAAAAAAAATGCAGAAACTTTCTGAACGTCTCTTGTACTTTGCTTTTTGGGCATTAATTACATTTTTTTTTTTGCTGTTAATAACCAAGGGTTCAACAGCTTGGTCGGGTAGTCACTAAAAATTGGGTACCTCGGTTAAAACAGTGCCGTGAATCTGTAACAGAGTTGATCAATTCCAATTTTTCTGTGTTTTGGTTGTAAACTTATCTAAGAAACATGGTAAGGCAAGTTTTTATTTATTTATTTACATTTTTTTTTTTTTTTAATGTGAAACTTTCTGCTTCAAAGTGAACACGTGTGGTTTTTAAACCATTTGTTAATATTTTTAGTTGTGTCCCATAGACTTAAGTTTAAGCTGTAAAAACAGTTATAGCATTTTTTAAATTTATAAAAAATATATATATATATACAAAACAATACTTTTTAAAAACCATGCTTATATTAAGTTAAAACGTGTACTAAAAAGTAAACAATAAGTCTCTCATACATCACTTGTAAAATAAAAGGTGGGCATTTTTGCTAAGATTTTAAGAAGTGGTTTTTGAATGTTGATTGATGAAAAGTTGACTACATCAACTTCTGTATGGACATTGTAGTTCCACTAAGAACAGTACGCTGCTATGCTAACAACAAGTCATGGATCACAAGTGACATCAAGGGCCTTTTGAACCAGAAGAAAAGGGCTTTTAAAGGCGGTGATCAGCATGAGCTCAAGCGTGTGCAGAAGGAACTCCGAGTGAGTCCATCTCAGGGTGGCGAATGAGCAGCACAGGAGAAAGCTGGAGCAGAAGTTGCAGAATAACAGCATGAAAGAAGTGTGGGATGGGATGAAGATCATCACTGGCTGCAGCTCGAAGTGGGATGCCACCATTGAGAGAGACGTGGAGAGAGCAAACCAGATGAACAACTTCTTTAACAGGTTTGACCACCTTAACCCACTCTCACCTCGGAGTACTGCACCCTCCACCCATCCATCTGCTGATACCAGCATAGGAGAGACACCCAACAATTCCCGAGTCCCGAGGCTTTGGAAAACATCTTGTATCACCCCAGTCTCAAAGGTATCACGTCCTGATGAGCTGAATGACTTCAGGCCTGTCGCTCTGACGTCACATATGATGAAGACCATGGAGCGGCTGCTCCTTCACCACCTGAGGCCACAGGTCCACCTCATCCTCGACCCTCTGCAGTTCGCATACCAGGAGAAGGTGGGAGCGGAGGATGCCATCATCTATATGCTACACCGATCCCTCTCCCACCCACCAATGGTGCTCTAAGAATTATGTTTCTGGACTTCTCTAGCGCCTTCAACACCATCCAATCTCTGCTCCTTAGGGACAAGCTGACAGAGATGGGAGTAGATTCATACCTGGTGCCATGGATGGTGGACTATCTTACAGACAGACCTCAGTATGTGCGTCTCGGGAACTGCAGGTCTGACATTGTGGTCAGCAGCACAGGAGCACCACAGGGGACTGGACTTTCTCCAGTCCTGTTCAGCCAACATACATCAGACTTCCAATACAACTCAGAGTCCTGTCACGTGTAAAAGTTCACTGATGACACTGATATGGTGGGCTGCATCAGGTGAGGGCAGAAGGAGGAGTACAGGAACCTAATCAAGGACTTTGTTAAATGGTGCGACTCAAACCACTAACACCAGAACACCAGCAAAACCAAGGAGCTGGTGGTGGATTTTAGGAGGCCCAGGCCCGTCATGGACCCCGTGATCATCAGAGGTGACTGTGCAGACCTATAAATACCTGGGAGTGCAGCTGGATGATAAATTGGACTGGACTGCCAATACTGATGCCCTGTGCAAGAAAGGTCAGAGCCGACTATACTTCATTAGAAGGCTGGTGTCCTTCAACATCCCCAATAAGATGCTGCAGATGTTCTACCAGACGGTTGTGGTGAACACCCTCTTCTACGCAGTGGTCTGCTGGGGAGGCAGCATAAAGAAGAAGGACGCCTCACACCTGGACAAACTAGTGAGGAAGGCAGGCTCTATTGTAGGCACGGAGCTGGACAGTTTGAAATCCGTGGCAGAGCGACGGGCGCTGAGCAGACTCCTGTCAGTCATGGAGAATCCACTGAACAGGATCATCTCCAGACAGAGGAGCAGCTTCAGTGACAGACTGCTGTCACCATCCTGCTCCACTGACAGACTGAGGAGACCCCACACTATGTGACTCTTCAATTCCACCCTGGGGGTAAACGTTAACATTATACAAAGTTATTGTCTGTTATACCTGCATTGTTATCACTCTTTAATTTAATATTGTTCTTTATCAGTATGCTGCTGCTGGAGTATGGGAATTTCCCCTTGGGATTAATAAAGTATCTATCAATCCATCCAAACGCTTCACCTAACCACGCAGGCTTTTTTTTTCCTTTTCTAGCAAATTAATGCATGTGATGATTGCAAAAAAATAACTTCATCTTGAAAAATACCAGACTTTTCCCTTATTACATTGCTGTTAATGGAGGAGCTGGAGGGTGGAGGTGACGTGCTGCTTGTTCTTTTGGACACGTAACTAAGAATTTCATTAAGCTCTGTACACGTGACAGTACTGCTTCTGTAGCTTAAGCCGCACACTAAATGAACATTGAACTGTTAACTTTGTATTTTCTTGTGCCACTAGAGGGCCACATTGCCTCGGTAGCCTCATCTGAGTGTCTGGTGATGAAATTTTAATTAAAAAAGAAAACAAAAAATCTTCTGCCATGCAGAGTGTGACAAATTACAGAAAGTAATGAGTGTTTCATAGAAAAAAAGGGTCATGGAAACATAGTTCATGTTTTATTTATTTGTTGCTCTCTGCTCTGTTCCTTGACAAAAAAAGAAGGCATGTGGTACATGCGAGTTGTAGGTGTATTTCATAATTCAGTTCTCTCGCGAGCCAATGGAGCGAACAGGTACTGTGATTAGAGGTGGCTTTCTGTTTAAGACTGAAGCCTCGTGTCGCAACCAGAAGGTGTTGGATTTTTCCCTGTCACTGTCTTGACTTTTCTCTTCTATTTCCTTCTTCTTGTCCCGTCACTCACTGGTGGGGCCCAATCTGAATATTCCTTGATGTTTTCATTCTTTATTGTAAATCTCAATTATGGTTTTTTTTTTGGTAACGATTTGTGAAGCAAGCCAGTACACACACTGTTCATATTGTGAAAAAAAAAATCAGTCAAACAACGGGATGCTGATGTATCTTGGTCTGTCTCGGTTAGCTTCAGGTCTTTGTGAAACCCTCTGACATCGTCGTCATCTAACAAAATGCAGCCATGGATTTAAACACTTAAATAAAATGAGGGCCTCACAACCACCTGCTACTCAGGAAAATCTGCTGGCTATGAACTGCTTAAATCAAAATGGCAAGACCTCAAGCATATAGGGTGGTTCAGATCTAATTATGCAATTTTCATTACGCTATAACTTATTAAGTTTATTACATAGAAAATCCCCTGAAAAATCCCGGACCATCGAGAAGCGTGCAAACTGACGACATGAAGAATCGCCTTTGCGCCGAACTGGAATCGTCCCCGCAAAAGACGATCTGGATCTGCATAATTAGATGTGGACCACCCTGTAGAATCGAATGGGTTTGGGTTTAAGGTGAAAAAGGACAAGCCGCAGTAACAGCCGACAGAACACGTGCTGAATGACTTGACCTGCTCTCCCGATGGTGGCGCTCAGTACTGTGCGGCCAGGTGTTTGCTGCTCAATTGAAAATGGCGTTTCCTTCATTTTCTCTTTAACTCTTTTAGGGCCGATGTCAACATTTGTCAACACAAGGAGTTGAGGGAGGATGTCAACTAAAGTCGACATCCAGGGTGCAAAGGGTAAGAAAAGCTGTAAACGTTGATAAAACTCACTGTTACGTTATAAGTAGACCCCCTTAGACTTGTTAACTTGACGTTGAATCCCTACGTGGAGTAAAAGCATGGCAGCGACATCAGGTGAGAGACGCAAATGCACAGAGCAATATACTCGGTGCGTGCCATTTATTTATTTATTTATTTTTTGTGTATTATAGCTGGCTTATCGAACTCCAATTTTGATGCAAGTGATCTGGAGGTCGAAAATGAAAGTCGGGTACGAGCGTCAGCTGATCGCAGTGCTGGACACCCTGAGAGGACGACACAGACCTGCTGTCGATCCGTGTGAGGAAACTTGGCTACTGGACTCCATCAAACACCACAGCGTGCAGGTGGACACTTTGGGTTATCAGCCACTTCAAGTTGTCGTTTTCCAGAAAATGAATTTCATCTTATGTGTGATGAGACAAACAGGTATGTAGTGAGTATGTGAGTTGACGTAGCGTAGAGCAGGGGCGTCCGACGCCGGTCCTGGAGGGACGCAGTGGCTGCAGGTTTTCACTCTCACCCTTTTCCTAATAAGTGCCCAGTTTTTACTGCTAATTAACTCTTTTTTCCCTTCATTTTAATAGCCCCGTTTTTAAAGATCCAGTCCTCTGGTAAATTGATTCTTTTTTTTTTATTATTATGAAATAATAGCCGATATGAAATGAGCCACCAAATGACCAGCTAAAATGAGAAGCCAGTCCTTGTTGCTCTTAATTCAACCTGTTCTTTAATTCCATGGCTTGTTGCTGCTCTCATTTTGCTACAGCTGACATTTCTAAAACTGTGGATTTTCTGTCTTTTCTAAGATCACCATCAAGATGTTTTGGT
Organism: Polypterus senegalus; assembly: GCF_016835505.1. NCBI lineage: Eukaryota > Metazoa > Chordata > Cladistia > Polypteriformes > Polypteridae > Polypterus > Polypterus senegalus. The sequence continues at coordinate 167,754,880 of NC_053163.1, forward strand.
GACCTGAGAAGATCTGCCTTACTGAGACCTCCACCTTTCTTTATTTTCAGATATTGTGTGATGTGATGTGTAATGTGGCGCCTCGTTTTGTGTCTCTTTATTGTTTGGCTGCTAATTAAAGAAAAATGAACTACTAAAGGGGCCCGAGTCAAGTTAATTAAAACTAAGACAAAAGGTAATTAGCAGCCAAAACTGGTCACTAATGAAGAAAATGGTTAGAATGAAAACTTGCAGCCACTGCGGCCCCCCAGGACTGGACTTCGACACCCGTGCTGTAGACACCCATGGAACATAAAACTGTGACATTTGTCATGAACAAGTATTTTATGTTGATTTATGTGTGACGCCTCTGCTTTGAGTGCTACTTAGATTATTCAGTCCTGGGACAAAAGGAAAAAAATAATAATTAGCCCTGAAAGAGTTAATAATTGTTTAATAAGAGGTTTGTAGCCATTGTCTCTGAATGACTTGAACTGCCCTCCCAGTAGCGGAGCTTCATCCTGTGCGGCCAAGTATTTGCTGCTCAATTGAAAATGGTGGGCAGCCTTTTTTTTGGACTTTCCTTGATTCTCACTTTAATAATCATATATATTATATATAGTGTAGATGGCAGGATTAGATAGATATGAAAGGCACTATATGATTGATAGATAGATAGATACTTTATTAATCCCAAGGGGAAATTCCCATACTCCGGCAGCAGCATACTGATAACAAACAATATTAAATTAAAGAGTTAATTAAAAATGCAGGTATAACAGACAATAACTTTGTATAATGTTAACGTTTATCCCCCGGGTGGAATTGAAGAGTCGCATAGTGTGGGGTCTCCTCAGTCTGTCAGTGGAGCAGGACAGTGACAGCAGTCTGTCGCTGAAGCTGCTCCTCTGTCTGGAGATGATCCTGTTCAGTGGATGCAGTGGATTCTCCATGATTGACAGGAGTCTGCTCAGCGCCCGTCGCTCTGCCACAGATGTCAGACTGTCCAGCTCCGTGCCTACAATACAGGCTGTCTTCTTCACCAGTTTGTCCAGGCGTGAGGTGTCCCTCTTTTTTATGCTGCCTCCCCAGCAGACCACCGCGTAGAAGAGGGCGCTCGCCACAACCGTCTGATAGAACATCTGCAGCATCTTATTACAGATGTTGAAGGTCAGCAGCCTTCTAATGAAGTATAGTCGGCTCTGTCCTCTCTTACACAGAGCATCAGTATTGGCAGTCCAGTCCAGTTTATCATCCAGCTGCACTCCCAGGTCTTTATAGGTCTGCACCCTCTGCACAGTCACCTCTGATGATCACGGGGTCCATGAGGGGCCTGGTCCTCCTAAAATCCACCACCATAACCTCTTTGGTTTTTCTGGTGTTCAGGTGTAGGTGGTTTGAGTCGCACCATTTAACAAAGTCCTTGATTAGGTTCCTATACTCCTCCTCTAGCCCACTCCTGATGCGGCCCACCATAGCAGTGTCATCAGTGAACTTTTGCACGTGGCAGGACTCCGAGTCGTATTGGAAGTCTGATGTATGTTGGCTGAACAGGACCAGAGAAAGTCCAGTCCCCTGTGGCGCTCCTGTGTTGCTGACCACAATGTCAGACCTGCAGTTCCTGAGACGCACATACTGAGGTCTGTCTGTAAGATAGTCCACCATCCATGGCACCAGGTGTGAATCTACTGCCATCTCTGTCAGCTTGTCCCTGAGGAGCAGAGGTTGGATGGTGGTGAAGGCGCTAGAGAAGTCCAGAAACATAATTCCAATAGAATTTCTGTTTAATAAGAGGTTTGTAACCATTTCTCTGAATGACTTGAACCTCCCTCCCAGTAGCGGAGCTTCATCCTGTGTGGCCAGGTATTTGCTGCTCAATTGAAAATGGTGGGCAGCATTTTTTTCGGACCTTCCTTGATTCTCGCTTTAATAATCGTTTAATAAGAGGGTTGTAATCATTTCCCTGTCTTCTGTGGAAGAGCGTTTTTTAGACTTTGAGTTTAAAAGCCTCAGCCACATTTTTTAGGCCTGGGCTGGCCTCGATCCTGCCATTTGAGTTTGTGGCTAAGCTCATTTAGGATGGAGGCCGTTCAGTGGATTCCAGCCTGGCTCTTTTTTTTTGTTTAATGTGTGGTAGGGAAGGCAAGATAGAGAATTAGGGAAATGATAATAGAAATTTATTAAGAAAACCGGAGTGTATAACGTGGTACAGTCGGTGGACCGTTCTGGTTTACAGTCTGACCCAAGAATGCTGGATAGTAGCATATAGAGGAGAAAGAACGAAGCTGTTTATCTTCAAAGTTAACCGGTTGACTACTTGAATATCATTAGAATTACAAGTGAAGAAAAACCAGATTTAAATATAAAATCGTATATTAATGCTATGGTGACAACTCTCTGGAGAGCAAGTTGGGATATGCGAAATTCCTAATACCAGAAATTGTATATGGTGATTAAAGGATTCAAAATCACTAAAATAAATGTGAAGAAAATGAGGGATCTGCTGGCATGGCGGAGTCTGTGGAGATTTCTGATGTGTGTGATGAAACGCGGCACGTGAGGGGATTGAGACGACGTAACTGGTCTGATCTGATTTACTGTCGAGCACATTTTCTGTTTCGAGTCTCCCAAGCATGGCAGAGACACGTCTGTCCTTGAATTTGAATGTGAAATTGCATCTTCAGGTGGCCAACCGAGTCTGACTTGGCTGGTTATCGTGTCCAAAACTCCTATTCCTTTTTATATGTCAGACAAATAAAAATGGACATCAGGTGACGGCGCTGCTCAGCAGCAGGAGGAGACGGCTGCATGTAGCAGCTCATTAAACGCTTCTTGAAATAGCCTCGTTTCCCCGATCGATTTCATTAACCGTTTCCTTAGGAATAACTTAATAAAAATTTAGATTCCATCCGTGTCGCTGGCTGCACTTAAAGCCATTCTATCAATAAATACGTCCCTTATGTCTGCCGTGCTCAATTTATTCGATATTTAGAAAGGCCCGTCTGTAACTTGTGAACGTCGGGTTCAATACAAATGCTAATTCCCTATGGATTTTTTTTTCTCTTTTTTGCAGCGAATCCTTCACCAATTTTTGTTGCATTTCTTAAAACGGTTGTCATTGTAAAAGATGCGAGTGAACCATTTGGCTCATTTGTGGAGATTCCATTTTCTGTGCTTTGTTTGTTAGGATTTTGGGGCCTGTTTTGTTCTTTTCCTTCTGTGAGTAAAACGCGTCATTTTACACAATGTTTGTAAGATTTTGATCTTACACCAACAACAACCTTTATTATTAACCTTCAAATAGTGGAGTTCAAAGTGCTGTACATGAAGAAGAAAGAGAAAAAAAAACAAAATAAGATTTAAAATTAGGGAACGTAATTAACTTAGAATAAAAGTAAAGTCCGATGACCAGGGAGGACAGAAAAAACACAAAACAAAACTCCAGACGGCTGGAGAGAAAAAATAAAATCTGCAGGGGGTCCCGAGGCCACGAGACCACCCAGTCCCCTCTGGGCATTCTACCTAACATCAGTGACCTCAATCAGTCCTGTTTGTGTTTAGGGTTCTCCTGGAAGGACTTGATGATGGTGGCGGTCAAGTAGACGTCTGGCTTTTAATCCATCAATGTAGGACATCACGGTGCTTTGATCAGGTGGTGGTGGCGCAGATGGGCACCCCAGAAAACCAGGGAAAACAAACAGAAGAGAGAGTAGGGGTGAGTACTGATTTTGGAGTCACCATGAATGATAATGATAATGAATTGAATATGCAGAGCATCAGGATCAAACCAAAATGAAGCTCTGAGAAGGCCATGTTAAAGTAATGCGTTTTTAGCAGTTCTTTAAAGTGCTCCACCATATCAGCCTGGTGAATTCCTATTGGCAGATTATTCCAGATTTGAGGTGCAGAACAGCAGAAGGCCGCCCGCCTCGCCACTTCTTTTAAGTTTAGCTCTTTGAATTCTAAGCAGACCCTCATTTGAAGATTTGGAGTGTAAGGCAACAGACATTCTGAAATATAAGAGAGCAGATTATTTAAGGCTTTTTAAACCATAAGCAGTATTTTAACGTCAAATGTGAACGTTTCGCCCATTCCTCTTTGCAGCACCTCTCAAGCTCCATCAGGTTGGATGAGAAGCGTCGGTGCACAGCCATTTTAAGATCTCTCCAGAGATGTTCAATCAGATTCAAGTCTGGGCCACTCGAGGACATTCACAGAGTTGTCCTGAAGCCACTCCTTTGATATCTTGGCTGTGTGCTTAGTGTCGTTGTCCTGCTGAAAGATGAACCGTCGCCCCAGTCTGAGGTCAAGAGCGCTCTGGAGCAGGTTTTCATCCAGGATGTCTCTGTACATTGCTGCAGTCATCTCTCCCTTTATCCTGACTAGTCTCCCAGTTCCTGATGCTGCCACCACCATGCTTCACTGTAGAGATGGTATTGGCCTGGTGATGAGCGGTGCCTGGTTTCCTCCAAACGTGACGCCTGGCATTCACACCAAAGAGTATTTAAGGCTTTTTAAACCATAAGCAGTATTTTAACACAGGTAACCAGTAAATTTGTGTTGACTTCGACCCCACAGAGAAGCAGGAGAAGATTCATTAACACTTCGCTTTGCCTAACAGGTGACACTCCTTATTGTGTTACTAGAAAAGTTGCCAGATTACCAGAAGTTGAGGAACACATCGTCAAAGGTGCCCCCCCCCCCTTATTTAAAGTCCATGCCACACTTCAGTTGGCGTCCCTTTCGTGTCGTTTGCTTCTTTCATTTGTTGTTGTTTTTTTTTTTTTTTGTTTTCCAGCTTCAGGAATTCTTTGCTTGTTATGTAAGCAGCCAAGTTTAGTTTCTTTTTATTGAATCTTTCCATTATGTTATTTGGTAAGTTTTGATTTTCATCCATCCAGCCATTATCCAACCCTCTATATCTTAGCTACAGGGTCACAGGGGTCTACTGGAGCCAATCCCAGCCAACACAGGGCACAAGGCAGGAAACAAAACCCAGGCAGGGCGCCAGCTCACCGCAGTCTAATTTTCATTCCTGTGAATATTTTTGTGTTTATTACTTGATTTCCATAAGAATATCGATTTCTTTATTCTGTGTATTCTTAGGTTCCTTGGGTTTTGTGTGTTGCGTTCAGCCACCCCATGGCCAGCATACAGTAGATTGACGACCCTTTGCCTTTCTGAACACTTTATTGGGTTGTAGATTTAATTTTTACATGGATACATTTTCCGTTTTTGCGAAATCGATCAATAACTCAAACAGGTTTGCAAAGTCAGCACAAATGAAAAGCTGAAATCTCTCGTGCATATTAGTATTCAGACTCGAATTCAGTAGTCCCTTCAAACTTGGCACACCTGGACTTGGGCAGTTTCTTCCATTCTTAATGGTCGATCCTCTCCAGCGCCCATAGAATAAGCAGGAAGCGTCTTCGGGTCTCTCTACGCATGTTGTTGTTGTTCTCTGTGATTTACTGTACGTCTGGGGCTTTGGCTAAGCCACTCCAGGGCACTCGGAGACTCGTCCCAAAGCCACTCCAGGGCACTCGGAGACTCGTCCCAAAGCCACTCCAGGGCACTCGGAGACTCGTCCCAAAGCCACTCCTGCTCTGTCTTGGCTGTGTGCGTCGGGTCACTGAACGGTCACCCCAATCTGAAGTGGTGTGCACTCTGGTGCAGGACCTCTCTGTATTTGGCCGCGTTCATCCTCCCCTCAATTCTGATCAGCCTCTCTGTCCCTGCACTACCATAGCGTGATTCTGCGACCACCGTGCTTCACCATAGAGATGGCATTAGGCAGGTGATGAGCAGCACCTGGTCTTTACAGGACATTGTGCTTGAAGTTCTGATTTTTGTCTCATCAGACCAGATATGGTTTTCTGTTTTGGTCTCGGAGTCAAAGTGGACCTTTTATTCAAGAGTGGCCTCAGTTTAGCTGCTCTTACCATAAACGCCCGATTGACGGATTGCTGCGGAGATGGCCGTCTTTCCAACAAGTTTTCTCCAATCTCAGCAGGAGGACCTTTTGTGGACCAGAGGACCGGTGGGTTCTTGGTCGCCTTCCTGATCAAGGCCCTTCTTGCCCAGTTACTCTAGAAATAGCCCTGGTGGTTTCAGTCTTCTTCCATTTCACAGTTCTTGAGGCCTCTGAGGTCTTGGGCACAGTCTAAGCTTTTATAATGGTTGGATCCCCTTCCCCTAATCTGTGCCTCACCACAGTTTGATCGTGGAGGTCTACAGCGACGACTTTGGTCTTCAGGAATTGTTTTTTATCCTGCCATGCAGTGTGAATTGTGGGAACTTCTATACACAAGGACACTTGTCTTAGCTAAATGATGTCCAATCAGCTGAGTGTGCCACAGGTGTAGACTCCAAACAAGTTCTAGAAACATCTCAAGGAGAATTAAAGCAAACAGGAGGCACCCGAGTCCAATTTGGAGTGCCACAGCAAAATGACTGAATACTTACAGGACTAAGAGATTTCATCTTTTGATTTTTAATAAACTTGCAAACCATTCAGAACATCTTTCCACTTGGTCAGTATGTGTTACGCCTTTCACGTTTAGCTATCTGTTATATAGCGCCTTTCACATCAGTATTTCTATTCTAGTAGCCACGGTACCTGGGTAATGGCAAACGTTTTTAAATTCATGTCTCTCTCTCTTGCCCTTCCTGTACTTTCAGCAGCTTTTTTCCTCGGTATGCGTGTGTGTCTGAAGGTCTCTTCACCGGCGCTCCTGTCCTCAAACGTTGTTCCTGTCAAACCCATTTCTCAGATGTCGTCTTTATTTCTGAGGTGCCTTTCTTGCCTCCTGTCCATTTTTATACTTTCCGGCATTGCGGGTGCTTTTACTGCTTGTGCGTCTCACGCTCGCCTTTTCTCTTTCTTGTCGTGCCCCCAAAGCCAAAGTGTCCAATCAGATCACTCTGAGGGATTTGGCACACGGACCTTAGCGTTTTATTATTTAGTAGACAGACATCCAGATAGTGCCTTTCACATTATTCTGTTATATAGTGCTTTTTAAATGTTATCTGTTATAGGCTGCCTGTTACATCTCTGTTACATTACACATCTATTATATAGTGCCTTTCACATCTGTCTCTGTTACAGACTGCTCTTTGCACTTGTATTTGTTATATAGTGCCTTTTATATTTTTCTGTTTATATAGTGACTTTCCTGTCTATCTATCATATATATTGCTTTAAAGTGCTTTTCTCAGCAATCTGTGATGTCATGCCTTTAATATCTATTTAGCCATTTTATAGTGCCTTTCACATCAAATAGTCCTCCATTTATTATATTGTAATTTATCTATTACTGTGAGAGTGTGTGTGTGTGCGCCCTGCGGTGGGCTGGCGCCCTGCCCAGGGTTTGTTTCCTGCCTTGTGCCCTGTGTTTGCTGGGATTGGCTCCACCAGACCCCCGTGACCCTGTAGTTAGGATATAGCAGGTTGGATAATGAATGGATGGATAGCCGACGCCTGTGGCTCCGCCCGCTTAGTAGTGTAGCAGGGCAGTGCGGAGGCCCCCATCCGGCGTCACACTTCCCCCTCCCCTCGACTCGCTGCGCGTCTCTCGGATTAGCACAAATATGTCGCTCCTTCAAGTGAACTCTGATTCTTAGCGCAATGAGAGAAGTCGCAAAATCAACTGAAATGTTCAAGGAAATTATAGAAAAAACAAATCTAAATCCGTTAAGTCGTTCTCTCGTGAAAAGCGAACAGACATTGGATTTTATATTTAGAGAGATATAGTGACACTTAAATCTATTATACAGAGTCTTTCATGTCCGTCCACCCACCTATCTGTCATATAGCACCTTTTAAATGTATCTTTTATAGAGAGTCGTCACATCCTTCCATGTACCAATTTGTAATGGAGTGTCTTTGACATGTTTCTATTATATAGATACTTTCACATCCTTTCATTTGATTTTCAGTTATTTAGCATTTTTGTCTATTTTAGAGCACCTTTTATATCTACCTGTTACATTGTGCATTGCATATGTATATATGCTCATTGTGTGTGTGTGTGTGTATATTAGAATTAGAACAATCTAGACGAGAACAGGCCATTCAGCCCAACAAAGCTCGCCAGTCCTATCCACTTGCTTCCTCCAAGAAAACATCATATATGTATATATACAGTTGTGCTTGAAAGTTTGTGAACCCTTAAGAATTTTCTATATTTCTGCACAAACATGACCTGAAACATCATCAGATTTTCACTCAAGTCCTAAAAGTAGATAAAGAGAAACCAGTTAAACAAATGAGACACAAATATTATACTTGGTCATTTATTTATTAAGGAAAATGATCGAATATTACATATTTGTGAGTGGCAGAAGTATGTGACCCTTTGCTTTCAGTATCTGCTGTGACCCCCTAAACGTTTCCGGTAACTTCTGATCATTCCTGCACACCGGCTTGGAGGAATTTTCACCCATTCCAGAACAGCTTCAACTCTGGGATGTTGGTGGGTTTCCTCACATGAACTCCTCTCTTCAGGTCCTTCCACAACATTTCCATTGGATTAAGGTCAGGACTTTGACTTGGCCATTCCAGAACATTCACTTTATTCTTCTTTAACCATTCTTTGGTAGAACGACTTGTGTGCTTAGGGTCGTTGTCTTGCTGCATGACCCACCTTCTCTTGAGATTCAGTTCATGGTCAGATGTCCTGACATTTTCCTTTAGAATTCTCTGATATAATTCAGAATTCATTCATTCAGAATTCAAGCCGTCCTGGGCCAGATGCAGCACAACAGGCCCAAACCCTGATACTACCACCACCATGTTTCACAGATGGGATGAGGTTCTTATGCTGGAATGCAGTGTTTTCCTTTCTCCAAACATAACGCTTTTCATTTAAACCAAAAGTTCTATTTTGGTCTCATCCGTCCACAAAACATTCTTCCAATAGCCTTCTGGTTTGTCCACGTGATCTTTAGCAAACTGCAGACGAGCAGCAATGTTTTTTTTGGAGAGCAGTGGCTTTCTCCTTGCAACCCTGCCATGCACACCATTGTTGTTCAGTGTTCTCCTGATGGTGGACTCATGAACATGAACATTAGCCAATGTGAGAGAGGCCTTCAGTTGCTTAGAAGTTACCCTGGGGTCCTTTGTGACCTCGCTGACTATTACACGTGTGCCTTGCTCTTGGAGTGATCTTTGTTGGTCGACCACTCCTGGGGAGGGTAACAATGGTCTTGAATTTCCTCCATTTGTACACAATCTGTCTGACTGTGGATTGGTGGAGTCCAAACTCTTTAGAGATGGTTTTGTAACCTTTTCCAGCCTGATGAGCATCAACAACTCTTTTTGTGAGGTCCTCAGAAATCTCCTTTGTTCATGCCATGATACACTTCCACAAACATGTGTTGTGAAGAGCAGACTTTGATAGATCCTGTTCTTTAAATAACACAGGGTGCCCACTCACACCTGATTGGCATCCCATTGATTGAAAACACCGACTCAATTTCACCTTCAAACTAACTGATCATCCGTGAGGTTCACATACTTTTGCCACTCACAAATATGTAATATTCAATCAATTTTCTTAATAAATAAATGACCAAGTATAATATTTTTGTCTGATTTGTTTAACTGGTTTCTCTTTATCTACTTTTAGGACTTGAGTGAAAATCTGATGATGTTTTAGGTCATATTTATGCAGAAATATAGAAAATTCTAAAGGGTTCACAAACTTTCAAGCACAACTATATATATATATATATGTATATATATAATATATAGGACCGGAGGAGGGCTTGCGCCTTCCCTAGACCATGTGGGGGTGACCTCCAGGGGGCGCTCTGGTGCCTTTGGAGCCCTGGACCTCAGGACTTCTGCCACACCTGGAAATGTTGGGGGGAAGAGGACCGGGGACACCCGGAGTGCTTCCAGGTGCGCAGCCGGCACTTCCGCCACACAGGGGAGTGCCGCTGGAAGAGTGTCAGGAAGAACCTGGAGCACATCTGGGCGTGTATATAAGGGGCCATCTCCCTCCATTCGATGACTTTAGTTGGGTGTTAGCAGACCATAGACAGTGAAAGGCCAGGACTTGCGGGGTGATTGGTGCTGCGGCACTGGGTTTGTGCACTTTATTGTATATAAGGTTGTAAATAAACTTCTGTGGTGCTAAAAACATCATGTCTACCTGTCTGTGTCCGGGCTGTTCCCCACAATATATATATATATTTATACCAGTAACGGTGCACTGCTATAACGATAACGTGCAGTGAATCCACTTGACTTGACCGTTCCTAGTCTTCATCCTCTTTCTCTGTCCGTTTACCATTCATTTGCTCAGAGGTCCATGCGCTTGTTCCTTCCTGAGCAGCTCTTCTTCTCTCCACCCTAGCCACCCGCTTCTTCTCTTTCTTCCGTCGGCCATCTTTTTCGTGTTACAACTGATTTAAGTCCGTGTTTGTGTCACAATTACTTAGTACGTTTTCTTTCATTTTTTCACATCTGCCTCAAGAATGATTTAAGATCTGAAGAGGTAGGGGAAGTGATGGCGAAGGTGACAGGGATGAGAACGGCGCCCGTACGCATGCGCCGCCCTGCTCCTGAGAGTTGTTTCTACAATAAAATAAAATAAAAAGAGGAAGTAAAAATCATCACCCCGAAAGCGGACAGTAGACATCACGTAGTGTATGTGTACCAACTTTCAGGTCAAACGGTTTGTGAGTTAAAATCCTGGACAGCCACTGTAGCGTATTACACACACACACACACACACACACACACACACTCTATATAAATATATAAAACACATAACGTGGTAGCATTCTGTGTGCAGCCCTCCATGTGTTCATATAGTTTGTGTTTAAATACCCTTTTTCTTCTCCTCCTTCCTCCTCCTCACAGAGCCACCCCGTTGATGTCAGGTCCTCCCAGATGAAGCTCAGCTGACAGTTCGGGCTCCCTTTCAGAAGGCACCCCCAGACACGACGCCCCGTCACTTACTGGGTAAGTGTGATCTCTCAAAGGGAAGTTTCTTTCTCAAACCTCAAATATACAACACAAATTGCACATCATCCTGCGTGTTTTTTGTTTTTTATCCGATTTTAATACCTAATTGTTTGTCCTGACACTTTTGCGGCCCTTCAAGGTAAATCAGATTTGCGTCGCACCACTAGGTGGCGCCTGCAGAACAAAAACACTTTTTTTTTTTTTCTCTTTGCACTGTTAGTGTCGTAAAAATACTGCAAGGGTGCAACATAACATGACAAGTTTGATTTGCTCCACGGTGAGTAATGAGAGATCTCAGGTGAGGTGACCTAACAGCGTGATGTCTGTCCCTCTTTGCTTCTGTATAAAGTCCCGATGGTTGGTGGCGCGACTCCTTCACTGACAAACGACAAACATTTTTAGAAAGACCTTGTTAAACATGCACTCTTTTATACAATTTACAAGACTGGGGTGGCTGACTTGGCTGGCCTGAAGTGTAGCGGGGGACGGGGGGGTCTTTAGTCACTGCAGTCACTGTCATAGTGCCCCTCCACCGATCTCTTCTTCAGTTCCCTGTCCCCTTTTTGGTGGCTGTGTGCCACCAGTTGTTTGCTGCGGTCGGCGGCCGAGTTCCCCCGTCCTTGAATTTCTTGCAGGTGTAGGGCGGCGGCCCCCTCGGAGGTTCGGCTCGGCTCCACCTGCAGGTAGGCTCGCACTTTGTGGTGTCTGGCTTTGCTGTCGCTGAAGTCAATCACGCGGCACTCGTAGGTCCCCTCGTCGGAAGGCTTCACGCTGGACAGACGCAGCTTGTGGGAGATGTTGCTGCCGGCCACCTTCACAACCTGCAAAACATGGGAGAGAAAGAGCAGCGTCATTTTATGTGACATCTGTGTCTGGTCATAGTTAGAAGAAGGAGCCATATTGAATGAAGACTATGGAAGAGCTTCTGGCAGTATCCAAGAAACAAAAATAAACTATTTAAAGCTCAGTCCACATGTTATAAGCCTTCCCTTGGCCGCAAACAATTGTCACTCCTGGAATTTTCCTTGGTTGTGGTTGCTATGCTTGTTTGCCAGTTTGGCTCATTCATCGTTTTTTGCTCCTGCATCCTTATAATATTTAAAAATTGCAGGAAGTTAGTCGAGATTTCTTAGGGCATAATTTCCCACCCCAGTCTATCTGGTTTAAATTTGTGACTTTGAAGCTTTTGCCATAATTGTGGGCTGTATGCCTGCCACTTGAGTTTGGGACCAGGCTGTCTAAGGAGATGTGGTGGGTTTTTTATTTTCCGGAGGCTTGCGCCTTATTTTTTAAAACTTAGAGCAGGCAGGAGGCCTCCCAGGAAAGAGCACTAGGGATGCGATGTGTGATCTGAGGGGATCGATAAAGTATAGAGAAGGCTGGACTGTGTCTTTGCGGACGGGGGGGCTTCGTGTATAAACAAGTGCTGGCACACAAAAATGTTGTGTATACCCGTTTCCACGCTCACTTCGAGAGGCATAAAAACTAAACTTGCCGTAAATCTACGCACATTGTCACGGCAGCCTCGCACCTTGCGTACGCACGTTTCTGCTTAGTTTGGCAAACAGACAGCGCCCAGCGTTCAAAGCAGGGCTTCTGTTTCTGTGTGGTTTCTCGTTTCTTTTTTAGATTCGCATCCAGGAAGTGGGCTTTACCAAATACATTGAAATGAATTGCATATTGTTTTCAAATTTAAATTAATTGATTGTAATCATTCTATAACAATACTAGGGGTTCCCCCCCTGCTCGCTTCGCTCGCCAACCCCCGGTTTTCGTTATTCCGGATACACACTTTTTAAGATTTTTTTTTCTTCTTTGAATTGTTGCCATTTCATTAGCTTCACTTTTATTTCAGGACTTCTGTAAAAACAATACCGTGAGATACGAGTTTAATTCGTTCCCTTACCGAGCTCGTAAGTCAAAATGCTCGCATCTCAAATTAGTTTTCCCCATTGAAATTAATTGAAATGAGATGAATTCGTGCCAGCCACCACAAAACCACCCCAATTTTTTGTTAAACGTTTTCAACATAAGAAAAATGTATTTATAATGAACAAATATTGTATACAAACAAAATAAAACCTAATACGTAAAAGAGAATCTAAAGAAATAAACAGATGTTGGCGAAGCCGATTAGCATATTGTATTATTTTTTTCTTTCACTTCGCTTTTGCTTAACTTAATTTTCTTCTTCACTAGTGTATTATCGTAGTATTTCCCTCTGCTTACCCTTTACCTGTTTTCTCAAGGCTAAGTGTTCTCGTCAAGTTCGTTATCGGGTTGGTCTACTGTTGCACTTTAAGATGAACACACACACACACACACACACACACACCCCCTAACCACAACAGTGCCCTATGAATGACACACACACACACACACGCTGATTAACCCTTAGCACTTTAAATCACACAACAGCCTGTCATTCAGCACTTCAAGAGACTTACTTATTTTCGACACAAACAACATACGATGTTTTAGTGATATCTCAGACCTAAATATTACTTTTGGTCTACAAGAATACATTTAAACATACAAAGACTCCGCACTCTTGACTATAGGCCATTTATCAGCCAAGAAGACCTTCTTTATCGTATTGTCCCTGACTACTGAGTGGCGCCCTCACTCTCAGCCTTATAAACCTCGCAGCACAGAAATAATGGCTGTCACCAGGTGCTCAAAGAAATCTAACTTATTACTTCAATCACTCCAGACATTAAGACAAAGCCTACAAAGTTAAAAGCAGCATGGTATTTATTACAAGAATAATAATAATACCACTGGAACAAAGAATACTAGAAAACAGTTACTGATAGGAAAGTCTGAATATATACAGTCTTTAGAAAAAGTTACAGATGACAAGGATGAATGTCCCAGGGAGGCGTTTGATTTAGCAATTGATGTTCATGATGCCTTTCTGACGACCAATGCCATCTTCGTCCGTACCTCTTCTTCTTCTTCTTTCTCAAACCAAGGCATATTTATTATGAAATGTCATGCCTTGGCTTCACAACACATGCACCCGATTGGCTGGCTGTCAAAATGGTTGATGAATTTTGCTCCCCAGGTAATAAAGTTCTTTGATATTGCCTCAGTTTTCCTTTCCCAGGCCATAAACCCAATTGTTGACCCAGATGTCCATCCATAAAGTAATCAATAGCCTGAGGTATCAGCTTAGGCTTCCTTTCCCAGGCTGCAATACCAAATTCGCACTAAGCTATGAACAACTGTTATAAAAGTAAAGGGAGTAAGGGTAGAAAACCTGCTTTGATTTGTCTTAGTTCATCTGTTGTCTTGTCTCGAACAAAATATAATGGAAACCAAAATTTCATACACCATAACAACTAGTTTTTTTTTTCTTTTTGGCCACACTTTCGTCACTTTCATTCGCAGGGCGTTTCAATAGAAGCCTGTCCAAGGAGCTTTGTTTAGTCTTCCCCTTTAAAAAGTTTCTGAAATGAGTTAAGCGAGTGTCATTAAATAGCGCGGCTGTGCGATCAGTTGCAACTTTTTCAGGGTGTTTCTTTTCTTTACAGTTCGAAACTTTTCCCCACATTGCAAACACTTCCTTTATCTCACTTTAAGAGAGAACCTCCTCCGCGATACCGATCTCCTGCAGAACCTCCGTATGTTGCTGCATCTGTAGTTCCGACAACTCCTTCGTTGTCAGTTCCTCGGAATGTGCGGCGACAAGCTCTTTGATGACTCGTTTCTCGAATTTTGGCTCATAACTCAAGGCAAAAAGATCGACCAAGTAAAGACTCGTACGTCGGGGCACTCATATCTCAAGGTACCGCTGTATTTGGAATCTTTCGAGTCCCAACGTGCCGAGTCTTTTTAATGAGGTCAGTGAGACGTGTTTAATAACTTTGTACCATAATTCAGGATGGGTTTCTCTGTTTGGAATTTCAGCGCAGACAACACGATCTTCTTCATCATCGGCAGGTAATCATTTATTTTGCAATGTAACCAATAAATGCATGTGAGGTAAACTCCGTTTCTGAAATTCTCTCAAAGCCCTACAATATTTCCATTCTTCTGACATATCACCAGAGGCGTAGCTTGGGTTTTTAGCGCCCGAAGACAACTGGAGATTTTGCGCCCCCTCCTGTTTGCCAGAATGCAATGGGGAAGGGAAAGAAATTTTTAAAAAATGTATTTAAAATAATAGTATTTTTAGAAAAAAATTTCATATTAGTCTCCGAAAATGATAACGCCGCCTCTTGTTCTTTAAAATCTAAATCTGTCATTAGTTTTTGTAAGAAAATATTTGTTTTCCGCATTTAAAAATTATTTTAAATAAAGTATATAGC
Source organism: Polypterus senegalus (assembly GCF_016835505.1). Classification (NCBI taxonomy): domain Eukaryota; kingdom Metazoa; phylum Chordata; class Cladistia; order Polypteriformes; family Polypteridae; genus Polypterus; species Polypterus senegalus. The sequence goes on from NC_053163.1 coordinate 167,770,147, forward strand.
AAATTAAAAAGCAAAATAATTATATTTCTAAAAACTGCATTACAGTGATCCCTCGCTATATCACGCTTAGACTTTCGCGGCTTCACTCTTTCTCGATTTTTTTTCTCATACACGCTTACGTCACTACGCATGCGCTGTCTGAGAACTTTTATCTAAGCCCTACGATGGCTCCTAAATGTGCTGCTTTTTCTAAGCCTTCTGACAATAAAACTAAGCGCCGGAGGAAGATGCTTGCAATCCAGGAGAAGGTGAAACTCTTGGATATGATTAAAGATGGCAACACCCTACAAAAGCCTCCTCACGCATATGAAAAGACAGCGCCAGCAACTGCCTATCAAGATGTTCTTCAGCCGCGCACCCGGACACCCACTGCCTACTCCTAGTACTTCTTCACTGAAGACAACGACGCACCTGCTGAAGATACTGCACCACCTCTGAAGACTCCTACTGAGGTCGCTCCTTCATAGGTTAGTGGTTGTGTGCAATTAAATGTACAGTACAATAATCTACTATAAAAAAGTGTTCAGGATTGTCCTTCCGTCCCGTGAGTGCAAAGCGTAGCGGTATTCCACTTATCACAGACTTACTACTTGCGGTACGAAGCGACGCGATGTGAGCAGAGTTCTGGTGCTGTCATCGTTCCCTTGCTTTTGTGCGCGATGCGCTGGAAAAATAGACAAAATGATATCTCTGGAAGTAATTAATGTTGATGGAGTACAAACGCCTCACCGCGTAGTAAATATCAGGGGAGATGGTGCTTGCTTATTCTCATCTATAGCTTATTTAGTGCCTGAAACTCCGTCTTTAGCGGTACAGATTCGGGCTGACGTTGTACGACTTTGGACAGGCACTTGAGGGGATAAAAAAAAAAACGTAGGTTTTCGGGAGATGTTATGAATGGGCACTTTGATGTTCTCATTCCCTACACTTACATGCCTGATGTACACATGGAGCGCACAAAAATTGAGGATAAAAGTCGGTCGCCTTAAAAGGCGAAGTGCGCCTAGTAATATGACATTTGTAACGTCTAATATGTCTTATTTTGTCTAATATATTGGGTAATACGAGTGTAATGGTGACTAAAGGGTGTTATTTCATGTCTAGAGGGCTCGAATAATGCTGTTAAACGTATTTAGAAGGTCGTAAACAGGTTTTCTATACTCTAACTGCGAAAATATTCGATTTATAAATAAAGAATCCTACTTCGCGAAAATTCATTTATCACGGTAGAGTCTGGAACGGATTAACCGAGATAAACGAGGGTTCACTGTACTTACAATTTATTCGTATGAAAATATGATGGGGAAGCGTCTAGACTTTTGCAGCCATCTACTAGAATACTTCATCACGGCCCAATCAATTTTCTACAGCGCTTCATCACTTTTTCCACATTTTCTTATGTTACAGCCTTATTCCAAAATGGATTAAATTCATTTTTTCCTCAGAATTCTACACACAACACCCCATAATGATAACGTGAAAAAAGTTTACTTGAGGTTTTTGCAAATTTATTAAAAATAAAAAAATTGAGAAAGCACTTACCAAACAATAATAAAGTGGCAAGAATCCCCAAGATATTACAAAAAAACGCAGCTAAATTACTAAGTAAACCGTTTAACGTAAAATTGATAGCATTAACTTGAAATCTTCGCTTAACAATAAACACGACGTTACAGTTACATCACAGCGCAAAGAACAATAGTACCGCTGTGTCTAGACGTCCAAAGGTCGGACTCCAAATTTCATTCTAAGAATTATTTTGAGGTTAATATAGAAAAGGAAAACAGTTCAGCTTCCGGAAAATTCTCGTCTGTTTTCATCTGGGCCAATTTCAGGAATGGGCCTAATGCTGCAGCATCAATAGCACCCACCTTAATCCAGCCCTGATTACAACTTCATTTGATTGCACAGTAATTAGCAGAATATAAAAATAAGTAATCAGATGCAGCATTTATTATTTAACCAATTCTTTGTGCTCCACCCATTATTGAAAATGATCATTATATTCACAATTATGTTATTTTTGAACCCCTGAAAATCGGGGAAAACCAGGTTTGAAAGCATCTGTCATTCCTCATAACAATATTTTAGTTAAACTCCTTAAATTAAAGCTGAAAGTCTACACTTTGGTCACATAAAAAGTGCCTTGTTTCAAATCCATTATGGTGGTCTACAGAGCTAAAGTTATGAAAATACTTCTGGACCTGACTAAGTTCCCAAGTCCATTAAGATACACATTTTCTATTTCATTTTGCACATTTATGGACCAGGGCGGCACGGTGGCACAGTGTGTAGCGCTGCTCCCTTCCATTTAGGAGTCCTGGGGTTCGCTTCCCGGGTCCTCCCTGCGTGGAGTTTGCATGTTCTCCCCGTGTCTGCGTGGGTTTCCTCTCCACAGTCCAAAGACATGCAGATTTGGTGCATTGGCGATCCTAAATTGTCCCTAGTGTGTGTGTGCCCTGCAGTGGGCTGGCGCCCTGCCCAGGGCTTTGTTCCTGCCTTGTGCCCTGTGCTGGCTGGGATTGGCTCCAGCAGACCCCCGTGACCCTGTAGTTAGGATATAGCGGGTTGGAAAATGACTGTCTGACTGACATTTATGGACCTTTTTCCCATGTTGTTATCATGTTAGAATTGTATCTAAATATTGGAAAATAAGGATTTCATTTGGTGGTTGGGTCTTTTTTTTTTGACATGCATCATATTCAGTGTTTGAATGAATGAACGAGAGAGAGAAGAGGTTGGATGATGTGGAGATAGTGAATCAGGAAGTGCAACGGATTACAAAGAGGGAAGTAAGGACAGTGATGAAGAGGATGAAGAATAGAAAGACCGTTGGTCCAGATGACATACCTATGGAAGCATGGAGGTGTTTAGGAGAGATGGCAGTGGAGTTTTTAACCAGATTGTTTAATGGAATCTTGGAAAGTGAGAGGAGGCCTGAGGAGTGGAGAAGAAGTGGACTGGTGGGCCGATATTTAAGAATAAGGGGGATGTGCAGGACTGCAGTAACTACAGGGGATAAAACTGATGAGCCACAGCATGAAGTTATGAGAAAGAGAAGTGGAAACTCAGTTAAGAAGTGAGGTGATGATTAGTGAGCTGCAGGATGGTTTCATGCCAAGAAAGAGCACCACAGATGAGATGTTTGCTCTGAGGGTGTTGATAGAGAAGGATAGAGAAGGTCAGAAGGAGTTGCATTGTGTCTTTGTGGACCTGGAGAAAGCAAATGACAGGGTGACTAAAAGGAGCTGTGGTATTGTATGAGGATGTCGGGAGTGGCAGAGAAGTACGTAAGAGTGGCACAGGATGTGAACGAGGGGAGTGTGACCGTGGTGAGGTGGGATTACACCAGGGATCGGCTCTGAGCCCTTATCTCCAATGGTGATGGACAGGCTGATAGATGAGATTAGACAGGAGTCCCCGTGGACTGTGATGTTTACTGATGACATTGTGATCTGTAGAGATAGTAGAGAGCAGGTTGAGGAGACCCTGGAGAGGTGGAGATATGAGAGGAGAGGAGTGAAGGTCAGTAGGACCACCAAGACAGAATACATGTGTGTGAATGAGAGGGAGGTCAGTGGAATGGTGAGGATGAGGGAGTAGAGTTGGGGAAAGTGGAGGAGTTTAAATACTTGAGATCAACAGTACAGAGTAATGGGGATTGTGGAAGAGAAGTGAAGAAGAGAGTGCAGGCAGGGTGGAGTGGGTGGAGAAGAGTGTCAGGAGTGAGTTGTGACAGACGGGTATCAGTGAGAGTGAAAGAGAAGGTCTACAGGATGGTAGTGAGACCAGCTACTGTATGTCATATGGGCTGGAGACGGTGGCACAGGAGACAGAGCTGGAGGTGACAGAGTTAAAAACGCTAAGATTTGCATTTAGTGTGACGAGGATGGACAGGATTAGGAATGAGGACATTAGAGGGTGAGCTCAAGTTGGACGGTTGGGAGACAAAGTCAGAGAGGTGAGATTGCGTTGGTTTGGACATGTGCAGAGGAGAGATGAGGGGTATATTGGGAGAAGGGTGCTAAGGATAGAGCTGCCAGGGGAGAGGAGAAGAGGAAGGCCTAAGAGAAAGTTTATGGATGTGGTGAGAGAGGACATGCAGGTGACTGGGGTGACAGAACAAAATGACGAGGACAGAAAGATATGGAAGATGATGATCCGCTGTGATGACCCCTAATGGGAGCAGCCGAAAGAAGAAGAAGATATTCAGTGTTTGAACCTTAGCCATCTCAGTATCGACACAATTTTGAAAAGCGTTGATGAATCACAACTAAAGTTAGCAGGTGGGTCTCGAGTTGTTGGCCTTATCAGCGATCCACACCGGCTTAACATGCAGCACTCAAGGGTTTTGGGGGGCTTCAATAAGGGGGGGGGTAGGGGGGGATGTTGTCCCCAGGTGGTAGTCCCGTGTTTGAAGCCTCATTGAATCTGTGTGCTGGAAGCAGATGCTCTCATTATTTGAAACCTCTTAACAAAGGTAAACAAAAAAATAAGAAAAGAGCGAGCCTGTAATTATCTTTTTTTTTTTTCCATTTTATTCAGGAGTTTTGTGCCTCAAGTATGCAGCTGTGGTAATTTTGCTTTTTATGGGCTGCCAAAGAGCTCCCTCTACCACAAGACGGGTATGGAAGAAACACACCACTACAGGAAAGAAAGCTATCAATGGAGAAAATGCAAATCCATATGAAAACGAGCCCAGTGTTGAGACTGAAAGCAGACGCCTTACAACTCCGGTGAAGTTACGGCGGTTGGGGTTTGTAGGGGCCTTTGGTATGAAAAGCTACAACTTCATTATGGATTGGATTGGGAGTTCTGACAATACACGCTGTGACCATTTGTTATTTATTGTGGCGAGGATGAAAAAGCGAACAATTGCATATTACTAGAAATGCGGAATTGGCCTGAAGTGGCTCGACCAGCTGACGAATGAAAATCGACGAGTTTTGGTTCATGATTTAAACTTGATGACTGATAGGCTCAACTTGTACTTCAGGTTTTGGCTTGATCCTCAACTCTGTTTTGTTTCCTTTTCCTGATCCTTATCGATGAGTCCACACACATGGGCTCAACAACACAACTCTCCTTAATAACAAAGGAGAGGAGGGAAACCATGAAACCTCTGGCTTCTGGAAAGACCAGGGGCCTCATGTATAAACGGTGCGTACGTACAGAAATGTAGCATAAGAACATTTCCACGTTCAGATCGCGATGTATAAAACCTAAAAAGCCACGCACATTTCCACGGTACCTCATACCCTGGCGTAAGCAAGTTCTGCACTCGGTTTTGCAGACTGCATGCACCCAGCGTCAAAGCAGTGCTACTGTTCCAGCGTGGTTACCCTTTCTTTCTTTTTCAGATCCACATCCCTGACGCGGCTTTATAAATACACTGAAATTAACTGCATATCGTTTATTAGTGTAATGCATCCGATTGTAATTAACCAGTAACAATATAATGGTCCACAGAAAGGTCACACTATTCCAAATACCATAACTGCGTTAGTGTTGTTACTCTCACTGCACCACTCGGAGTATTTATATCACTGTATCTGAGTGTGAATCACAGCAGCAGCTGATCAGAAAGAGAATTATCAGCATACAGCATCAAGCACACGCTGCCTCGGCCATGCTGTCTACTGACCTGCTCTCACACGACAAACGCTTCAGAGCCTTTCCTGTACGGACCTCGCGGATCAGAAAGAGTTTCATCCCAAGAACGCTAAACGCACTCCATCAGTCCATCAATTGCTCCTTGTAGACCTGTTAGTACTTATTAGTACAATCACCTCACTGTAAACTTGCACTTCAGTTATAATATCGCACAACCTGCGCTACTGTATAAAGCGCACATTTACGTATGAAGACGATATCATTTTTAAGATGAAATGCGGCAAAATATGTTGATTATATTATACAGATAAAACTTTAACTACACGGTGCCGCAGCGCTAGCTAGTTCAGAGATTGTTCCTGCCTCACGCTGTATTCTTGATGGTGCTGACGCGACACTAGAAGCATAGATGGACAGAATAATTAAACACGTACTACGAAGATATTTCAGTGTTCCTTAAAAGTTTTGTAGAATCGGCATTCTATGATTACAGATGGCTTAACGTCTCTTACAGAGCTGATTGTGTGACGACTGGGTATTTGGGGAAAGAAAAGTAACAACAGGAATTGGAGGTTAGTATGTTTGAGAAAGACAGTACTGCTACAATAAAGGTCGCACACGGCACAGCAAGCATCGTGCGTGAGACAAGAACAATCACTGCGCCACCATGTGTAATAACGTGCTTTAACTCCTATCATCATGGAAATGATATCACGTATACATCTCGGTATTTTAATTATTCAGAGAGCTGTAATATCACGAATGTCATGGATTCTGTGTCCTGTCGGAGGAAGAGAAAGCAGAAGCACTTAGTGATTCACACACAGAGCAAAAGATCAAACACAAAACGAAGCATTTAATGTGCTACTTTACTTATGATGTGATTTAAGAAACTGGTTAATTAAACGATTTTAAGATGAAGTTTATGATGTTCTACTTTAATAACAAAATAAACTACGTGATTAAAGTGGAAAGTTCGTGCTTTTTTCTCACTTTGTGCTTTTTTTTTGTCTGTACCCTAAGAAGCTTTCATATGACACTCAAGACGGTGGGCTACGACTCGCCTTTTCACGGCGACTTTGATGTCGGACAACTTTTTTTTTATTTCAGACACAGTGCAACTTTGTGAATGTGAGCTTTCGAGTTTCTCCAACACACTATGTCACTCGATCAACTTCCTTTTGTTGTTTATTCCACGGTTTAAACCAACTAATAGTACGTTTTTCTTTGCCTCCACTCGATATTCATTTATTTCCCCCCGTGCTTTTGCCATTGTCTTTTCACAGAGCGCTGAGCTTAAGGGCTATTTATATTGATTTGCATATTCAAAGAGGCGCAAGTCTGGGAGGGGGTTTGGGGCGGGGCAGCAGGCGCGTGCACGTGTGTTACTTTTCACACTGACCGGGATTTATGTAGCAGAAGAACGTGGAAGTTGGTGTACGCACAGATTTACGCATCTGAATTTTCTGTGCATACGCACATTTCTGCTTTTGTTACAGTGCGAGTTTTACACACGCGTTATATTTGAGGTCCCTGGTGTTTTGAAAAAAATGTGTCTCAGCTGTTCGATACTCCCGACACACAAGGGATCACCAAAGGTTTTCACTTAGGCAGCGGTTGTCCATCCTCTCTTCTGGATTGCTTAGAGCATTCGGGACATCTTGACATTTTATTTTACAATTTGAATGTGTTTGCATTGTGTTCTCAGTAATATGTGGTGAAAGGCGTGGACAGTTAGTTGTTTGTGGTAATACAGTGGCTTGCAAAAGTATTCGGCCCCCTTGAACTTTTCCACATTTTGTCACATTACAGCCACAAACATGAATCAATTTCATTGGAATTCCACGTGAAAGACCAATACAAAGTGGTGTACACGTGAGAAGTGGAACAAAAATCATACACGATTCCAAACAATTTTTACAAATAAATAACTGAAAAGTGGGGTGTGCGTAATTATTCAGCCCCCTGAGTCAATACTTTGTAGAACCACCTTTTGCTGCAATTACAGCTGCCAGTCTTTTAGGGTATGTCTCTACCAGCTTTGCACATTTAGAGACTGAAATCCTTGCCCATTCTTCTTTGCAAAACAACTCCAGCTCAGTCAGATGGACAGCGTGTGTGGTTGTGCGTTTTTCAGATCTTGCCACAGATTGGTGTAGTATTGTTTGAATTACCGATCGAGTTGGACGTGAGCGTAGTCACTCAGTCCAAGGGCGCAGTTCGAACAAGGTGACATGCTAACATCAAGTTTATGTACAAATTGGGGAAATCAGCTTTAGCGGCACAATTCTCAGAACTTTTTAACTGCTCCTGACAAAACACTTTACGACAATGTGAGGTTTCTGACTCTTTTAGGACCCCCCAAAAACAACAGGACGACACGCCGAAGCGGAGGACTGCTTATCCATTGCCAGGGCAATCGCTGAGCAGTTGTGGAAACAACTACGAGCTGATCGAGATCATGCCTGATGTGCCTGCCACCGATCGGTGATGCAAGGAGCATTTTAAATGCAGGAGACAACAACAACATTTATTTCTATAGCACATTTTCACACAAATAATGTAGCTCAGCGTGCTTTACATGATGAAGAAAAGTCAGAATTAAAATTAAAAGACGGTATAACTTGGCCACTGACCTGTGTCTATGTATAGGAGGGTGGTAGAGTAACCCTGCTGTTCCTGTTTCTAGTTGAATAAAGCTGGTTTGGCTAAAATACGGAGACTTGGCCTCGTGTTTTGGGGTGCAAGACAGCGACTCATATGTCACAACCGATTACAAACTTATAGTCGTTGCTTCTAAGTAAGATTATGAGCGTCTCTAACTGATATTGCTGTGCTCCAGTCAGCTCAGACTCAGTTGGTAAGGTAAGGCAGGCAGTGAGGGCATGGTGGTTAAAACTTTGGACTTCAAGCCCTGAGGTTATGGGTTTAAATCCCACAGCTGACACCACGCAACTATAAGCAAGTCACTTCACCTGCCTGTGCACCAATTGGAAAAACAGAAATGTAACCGGTTGTATCTTAGATATTGTAAATCCCCTCGGATAAAGACATCAGTCCAATAATAAGTAAGCAATATAGAGCGGGGTCTCCAACACGTCGCTCGCAAGCTCCCGGTAGCTCGCCAAAGGGTTAATGAATCCTACATAAATTTGAAAACTCGATTAGTCTAATTAAGGGTGGGCGATCTTTCTAAAAAAATCAAATCACGAACCACAATCTGAATTGCAATCTCTCTTTTCAATCTGGCAGACACTTAAGAGAATATCCGGACTCGAAGACCTCAAGACCTCGGTAACACTTTATTTTAAATATCAAACAAAGTTGAATTCAATTGTTCTGTTGTTCGCTAGCTAAGCGGAGTTCAGGCACACGTCACGAAGCTGCTGAGTGAGGACAACCTTCGGCCCACTGCCTGGCTCTCGGATTCGTGCAAATAAATCGGTACGGCAAGCAGACTCTGATACACAGCGAAATGAGAGAAGTCGCAAAATTATAGAAAAAAAATCCAATCTAAATCCGTTAAGTAGTTCACTTGTGAAAAAAGACAGACAGACAGAGAGACATTGGATTTTATAAATTATATATTAGTAAACCTTCAAAATAAAGTCTCAACAGCATTTCTGGAGCTTAGCAGAGCCTGATGACTACAAGAATCTTCACCAAGCAGCTCTGAAAATGTCTGCTTTGTTTGGGTCTCCATTCCTCTGCGAGTCTGACGTGAATGTCGTGAAATCAAAGTTCAGAACACGACTGGCAGACGAACATTGAAATGACTCCATGAGAGTGAACCGGAGTGGCTCCACTCCACCACACACCTCAGTGCCAGTCATCTGACCAACTGAACAACACGTCACACGTGCGACTGGACCTGTGAATAAAAAGTGACACAGTGACATGTGACAGAATGACAAATGAAGAAGTCAGATCTGTGGATTTGGAATTGCATTGTTTTGTTTTGACAGCCTTCAAGTTTTAATCCAGTAGTGTGAGATCCACTAGAAAATGAATAAAAGGCACTTGCAGGTGAACTCAATATTTTTTGTGATGTTTTAATGAAAATGTGAGTTGTGGACACCGACATTTTGTAAATGTTCCGGCAAAACAAACTTATTCACTTTGTTGAGGTTAAAATAAGTGATGAGAAGAAACGTTAGAAAACATGAGGCGCTCTCTGCCATTTTAATTCTGTAAAAGGAGCTCTCAGGGGGAAAAAGGTTGGAGACCCCCTGATCTGGAGTCTTGAAAGAGATTTCACCAAAGATGCCGGTCTTTTCACACCAAATCCTCAGTTTTGACCTCTTTTACCTCAGATGTATCTTGGTTCAGCACCACACCACACAAGAAATCCCGTCTTGTGTATTTATCGGCCTCAATTAACTGCCGTGTGCCTAATAGACTTCCTTCGTTCATTCTGCCAATGCTCATCGCCCACTTGGTTCAGGTGTACGGGTATAAAATGCCTCCCGCTTGTGCGTTTTCTCATTTTCTCCCAAACGTAAGTCACCATCGAGTAGGATTCGACTGCTACAATCCCGACATGTTGTCGTTTTAGATTGCGAGAATAAAGAAGAGCATTGGGACAGTCTGGTTGAGAAGAGGCCATTGAGCCCAGCAAAGCTCGTTGATCTGTCGCGGAGTTTTGAAGGTCCCTAAAGTCCACCACACTACTTGGTGTCTCATTCCACGCGTCTGTGCTCCTCTGTGTGAAGACAGACTTCCTAATGTTAGTAGGACACTTGCTAACACTGCGTCCCTGTGGTCTAATTGAACTCCTTTTGAAGTCACCATCTCAACCCGGTGGACTAATTCCCTTCACTTCACTCGTGTCTCGTCTTGATCTCTGAAGAGGCTCAGCTCGTTTCATCATAACTCGTCGCCTGTAGAGATTAAAATGACATTAGAAGGAGATCTCGCAGAAACATACCATGGCTTTCAGACCAAATGCTCGATGTGGAGTCCTTCTGCCGGAGTTGTAGCAAATGTCTCCCTTTTGTCTGAAGCTGTGTCTTCTAAGCCAGCGTTTCTCAACCTTTACGTATTTGCGACCCGAGTTTTCATAACAGTTTTTTTTGAAAGGAGCCCACTAATACCAATTTGCTCTTTTTTAATTAATGAGATATCATAGATGCATATTTTATTATACCTACTAAACTTTTATCGACACTTATCTAACTCTATATTTATTTTTCTAGTATCACAATGTAGTTTTAATGTTCATTTGTTTTAGTTTCAGTAGATGTATTTTTCATATTTTCAATTCTTGTTTTCTTTTTTTCACATCTTCGCCCCCCCTTTTTTGTTACTTCGTGCCCCTAGGGTGGCCCGCCTCACACTTTAAGAACCACTGGGCTAAAGGATTTTAAAAGAAACATCTGTGACAAAGTTGACTCTTAAATGAAATATAAAAGAGAATCTCTGCAGTCTCATTTTGGAGACCAGTAACATTTTCCAGTGGGGTCTCCATCCATCCTGACCGAGCTCGAGAGGATCTGCAGAGAAGACTGGCAGAAAAAATCCTCAAATCCAAGTGGATGAAGCTCGGGGTGTCAAACCCAAGAGAACTCCAGGCAGGAACGGCTGCCAAAAAGGGGCTTCAACTGAGGCCTCCACAAAGGGTCTGAACACTTACGTCAATGGGAGATATCCATTTTTTAATATATTTGCAAAAATTTCTGAAGTCCTGTTTTTGTTTCGTAATTCTGGGGTATCGAGTGTTGCTTGATGGTGGGGTTGGTTGGGGAATTATCCATCCATTAACCAACCCAATATATCCTAACTACAGGGTCACGGGGGGGTCTGGTGGAGTGAATCCCAGCCCACAGCAGAGCGCGCACACACACACACACACACACACACACACACACACACACACACACACACACGCACGCGCTAGAGACAATTTAGGATCGCCAGTGCACCTCACCTGCATGTCTTTGGACTTTAGGAGGAAACACACGGGGAGAACATGCAAACTCCATGCAGGGAGGACCCGGGAAGCAAACCTGGGTCTCCTTACTGCGAGGCAGCAGCGCTACCCACTGCGCCACCGTGCCACCCATGTTAAATTATTCCACATCAAAATGTGGAAAAAGTGAAGGTGCTCTGAAGATGCCATACTATCAAAATGATCTTTAAAAACAACAGCAAAAAATAAAAAATAGAGGGTATAACACTGGGCTTGTCTAAAAGGCTACACAATTCAGACCAAACATAACGAAACAAAAAAGGAATCCCAACAACTCCCAGCGCTGGCCGTCTGCCTGGCTTATATAGAGAAAGTGGGCGGTCCTCTATGTAAATGTCATGGTGGCCCCGCCCTAAAACTCTTGTCTTAAGGGGACAGGGCACTTAATACAACACATTAATACAATAAACAACATCAATTAACAATATTCAGAAAACAAAGGTGAAAAAATATTATTAATAAAATAATTGATAAAATCGTATTTAACAAATGACTCTACTTGAGCCAGGGACAAAATCCCAGCCTAAATATTACACAAGTGACGCTGCATCCAGCGGCTCGTGGAAACATTTAGCTGTCAGCGCCATTTTCCTTTCCTTCTTTATTGTGATGCCCCGCGTCCGACGCCAGGCTGGTCGGTTCATCACATTATAACGGCCGGCAGCTACACTACCAAGACCTGTGGCCTGGATGAATTACCGAGGCCAACCGAAATCTACCAAGCTGTACCTCTAACAAATAATATTTTCCCCTCAATCGACGGTTTAAACACAAGCACACAAAAGCAGATATGTAAAATAGGGGTATAAGTATATTAAATGAAACACAATAGCAAAAAATGCAAATTCCACACATAGAAAATATATAATATGTATATCCCTCCACGAAAGCAGCAACGTGAAGCACCATATATAGAATAAGAAACCCTCCCTTACTCCTGCAACGTATAACAAACACAAATAACAATAATGAATGAATACTGAAATGAACGTGAACTTGAGTCCGGGTTTATTACTGTCCTGAATACCGATGACTGATCAACAAAGAATGGACGCGTTTGAATCTCCTAGAAAAATGGAACAATCTCACCGTTCTTCCTCGGCATATGGTGGAATAATGAAGTCCAACCCCGAGGTTTCTGACGATGATCGAGCTGTCGCAAATTGTGGAGCATGATGTGAAAAATAGCAAGTTCGTTGTCGTTGAAATGAAATCTCCGTCTTCCTTCTCCCTCATCCTCTTTCCCTCCTGATCGTTTAAATCATAGACATATATAGATAGACGCCGCATTCACTGTGTTGCCCAGTCGACACGATACGTCAGCGTGTCCGCCATATTGCGAGTGGCAAAAGTGCCATTTAAACTAACACAGGTAAGACGTGGGAACGGGGTTTTCTGATGAAAAGACAAAAACGTTTAAAACAGTATCGCTTACATTGAACAGATTTTGGCGAATCATTTACATGCAATTATTTATATCCATTTATACTCTAATAATGACAATTATTAAATAATAATTATTATTTCTATTAAATAATTCCTCCCATATAAGTAACATTTCTCGGACTGCTTTCTTCCATCTCCGAAACATTTCTAGACTTCGTCTTGTTCTTACACAATACAGTACTGAAGTATCGGTTAATGCCCGAGTCACCTCACGTACAGATTACTGTAATGCTATTCTAGCTGGCATCCCACAAAAACGTATCCATCACTTACAACTTCTTCAGAATTCTGCTGCCATGATAATAACCTGCTGTTCTAAATCCACTGAACACATCACACCGATTCTCTCTCGACTTCACTGGCTCCCTGTTCACTACTGACTACAATACTAAACACCGCTCTGAACATTTCAAGCTCTCCACACCTCGCTGATCTCCTCCAGACTGGCACTCCTGCCGTTCACTCAGATCCTCATCTGCAGCTCGACTTTCTGTACCACACGTCAGACTCAGTGCTATGGGAGCTCGAGCGTCTCTCCTGCTGCTCCTCAACTCGGGAATTCTCTTCCCTCTCTCATATTCATCAGCTCGATTCGATAACACATTTTAAAACTGCCCTCTAAACTTATCTTTTCAAACTGGCATACCGATTGTGAATTTTGCACTGGTACTGCCAGTTATCTTTGCTTGTTTGCCAATTATTGCTTTTTGATTCATCATTCTCTTGTTTTAATTTTACTAATGTTGTTTAATTTTACTGTAAGGTGACCTTGAGTGCTAAGATTATAAAACGGGATTTATATAATATAACCAAAACAATTGTTCAGCCTTACCCATTTAATGTAATCCCCCAGGATCTGGTTTGGAGCGCACAGCGGTTTGTACAACCCCAAGCAGCACATTATCCATTACTTCACTCCGCAGCAGTGCCACTCGCAATACGGCGGCGACGTTGACGTACGAAGCTGCTGGTCATGCGGCGTCTAGTAATTCAGTGTCTATGGTTTAAATAGTAAAGAGCCGAATGTAACTGAATGTGAACAGGTGCTTTCCATCCTGGGGCTGCGGTCTCACTCCCTCATCTGTCCCCTCTGCACTTACGGGGACAACATTCACTGACGTACACACAACAGACAGTAAACGGGACGATGGAAACAACACGCACTCGGCACACACATCGAATACATTATTACTATGTAGCCGCGCTACAACATTAGGAACAGAGCCTCCGGAAAATTCCAAATGACATTTTGGAGAGCTGATGCACGTTGATGCAATAAAGCCCTCAGCCACAAGATGGCGCCAAGAAGCGCACAATGCACATCAGTAAAAGTCGCCTCTTAATCCGCGTGTGCATCGTTGCCGGGATTTGTGCCCATTGTTGTAAAAACGGATTAAGCTGGGATCATCTTTTCCCTAACAAGTTGATTGGTTTGTAGCCATAACATCAGGCAGGACTGATTCAATTAGGATAAACGGCTCTAAATCTGCGTCCTTGAACTTAATCTGATCAGAGTGGAGCGGAGGTGAAACTTGACTTTTAAACCCCCCCAAGACACCGGAGCACACAGACAGGGTGCTCTTAATTTAAATGTCGGAATACCGGATGGAAAAAGATGAACAGAATACTGTGTGACCAGAAGAGAGAAAGCTCTCCAAAGAGCTGCTCAGCACAACGGGTTTCCATCCGCGGCATTTTTGCATGCACCCCGGAAACGACTAACATGGATTTCGATTCACTAAAATTGCCCCCCTAGACCCCCTCGCCCAAACCTATGTGATTTAAACCAGCTTGCTAGGACCCCAATTGTCTTCCTCTTTATTTTTTAAGGAATCTTCAGTCCACAAGGAGGTGGTCATTTTGGTTTTGTTTACTCTCTCCATCTATCCAACCCGCTATATCCTAACTACAGGTTCTCGGGGATCTGCTGGAGCCAACACAGAGTGCAAGGCAGGAAACAAACCCCGGGCAGGGCGCCACACACCAGGGACAATTTAGGATCGCCAATGCACCTGACCTGCATGTCTTTAAAGACTGTGGGAGGAAGACACAGGGAGGACACGGGAAGCGAACCCAGACAGGTCTCCTAACTGCGAGGCGGCAGCGCTACCCACCATCGTGCCATCGTGCCGCTCATTTGTTTGTTTGCTCTCTCTCTCTCTCTCTCTCTCTCTCTCTCTCTCTCTCTCTCTCGTCAAAAGGACGAATGTGAAATTACAAACAGGGCCCTCCTTATGTTAGCTGGAAGAAAAATAAGAACGGGAAATAAATTGTCAGGCAAAGTAAATTTAGTTTTTTTTATTTTAAAGAAGTGATTTGGAAAACGAAGAAGATAAAGCTCAGCATTGCGTATTCCATTCTGTACTCTCTGCACCGGCGTTGCAAATAAATCTTATCAGATAACAGGACTCATTTCACAAGGTGCCAAAACACATAACTAAGGGTGTTGGAAGGCAGTACAGATTATTCTTTTTTTTTCCCTCTTCTAAAGAAACTCTGCTATATCATCAATAATTAAGTAACGTGTTGGCTCGGGCCGGTCAACATCCAATTTTGAATTCTGCTACAAGTGGGCGCGTTGAGCGCCGTTCACCTCCTCGGCTGATGTTTTATTATCTCTGCTCGTTTTTCTCTTACTGAAGACAAAAACAAAAGACGTTTCCCGTCTCGTCCTTCCTTTCCTCCGCCCTGCTCTTACTAACACTAATGATTTGTTCCCCTGATTCATCCCCACCTCCTTCCTACCTTTACTGCGTTTAGGTAGAAGTTAGCGCTCGAAAGTTGATCTTTGACGGCTCAGAGATTCTCATTTATGCTTCATTAAAGAATCCTCTTTGGCGCAAATGTCTCTCCTAACATTCCTTAGGGGGAAACAAAAAAAGGAGCCATTAGGTACAACTCCGGTAAAAGGACTCCAGATTGAGAATTTGGTTTGAAAAGCGTGGAATATTTTTTGCGAGATCTCATTCGAATGTCATTTCAGTCTCTACAGGCGAGGAGTTATGACAAAAACAGCTCAGTCAGAGATGAAGAGGAGACCAGAGTGAAGGGAATCAGTCCACCGGATCGAGTCTGTGACTTTAACTCTTTTAGGGCGACTAAAGTGGACATCCGGGGCAAAGGGCAAGAAAAGCTGTAAACGTGGATAGGACGGTGACGGCAGTCTGTCGCTGAAGCTGCTCCTCTGTCTGGAGATGATCCTGTTCAGTGGATTCTCCATGATTGACAGGAGTCTGCTCAGCGCCCGTCGCTCTGCCACGGATGTCAAACTGTCCAACTCCGTGCCTACAATAGAGCCTGCCTTCCTCACCAGTTTGTCCAGGCGTGAGGCGTCCTTTATCTTTATGGGGCCTCCCCAGCACACCACCGTGTAGAAGAGGGCGCTCGCTCAACCGTCTTGGGATTAATAAAGTATCCATCTATAAAGTATAATAAAGTATCTATCTAAAACTCACTGTAACATTATGGGTAGACCCCCTTAGACTTATTGACCTGACGTTGAATCCCTGCGTGGAGTAAATAGCATGGCAGTGACATCAGGTGAGAGACGCAAATGCACAAAGCAAAATACTCCGTGTGTGCCATTTATTTAGTTACAGTCATATGAAAGTTTGTGACCCCCTCTCAGCCTTATAAATAATCGACTCTCCTTTCAACAGTAAAGATATCAGTGGCTTGTCTTTCATTTCCTAGGAACATCTGAGCACTGCGGTGTTTTCCGAACTAAGATTTTTAGTGACGCAGTATTTAGTTTTATGAAATGAAATCAAATGTGAAAAACTGGCTGTGCACAAATGTGGGTCCCCTTGTCATTGTGCTGATTTGAATGGCTGTCACTGCTCAGTGCTGATTACTTGGCTGGATGAGCTCGTCAAGCCTTGAACTTCATAGACAGGAGTGTTCAGTCATGAGTGGTCAAAGGTATTTAAGGTGGTCAATCACAAGTTGTGCTTCCTTCCCTTTGACTCTCCTCTAAAGAGTGACAGACAGCATGGGATCCTCAAAGCAACTCTCAAAGATCTGAAAACAAAGATTGTTGAGTCTCCTGGTTTAGGGGAAGGCTACAAAAAGCCATCTCAGAGGTTTAAACTGTCAGTTTCAACTGTAAGGAATGGAATCAGGAAATGGAAGGCCACAGGCACAGTTGCTGTTAAACCAACTCAGGTCTGGCAGGCCAAGAAAAATACAGGAGCGGCATATGAGCAGGATTGTGAGAATGGTGACAGACAACCACAGATCACCTCCAAAGACCTGCAAGAACATCTCGCTGCAGATGGTGTATCTGGACATCGCTCTACAATTCAGCACATCTGTATGGCAGGTTGATGAGAGAGAAGCTCTTTCTGCACTCACACCACAAACAGAGTCGCTTGTTGTATCAAATGCTCATTTAGACAAACCAGATTCATGTTGGAACAAAGTGCTTTGGACTGATGAGACAGAAATGGAGTTATTTGGTGAGAACAAAAAGCACTTTGGATGGCAGAAGAAAAACACCTGCTACCTCCTGTCAAATGTGGTGGAGGTCCCATCATGCTGTGGGGCTGTGTGGCCAGTTCAGGGACTGGGGCCCTTGTTAAAGTCGAGGGTCGGATGAATTCAACCCAATATCAACAAATTCTTCAGGATAATGTTCAAGCATCAGTCACAAAGTTGAAGTTACGCAGGGGTTGGATATTCCAACAAGACAATGAGCCAAAACACAAAGGCATTCATGCAGAGGGAGAAGTACAATGTTCTGGAATGGCCGTCACAGTCCCCTGACTTGAATATCATCGACAATCTATGGGATGATTTGAAGCAGGCTGTCCATCAAATTGAACTGAACTGGAGAGATTTTGTATGAAGAATGGTCAGAAATACCAACATCAGAGTCCAGACCCTCATCACAGGCTACAGGAGGACAGCGTCTGGAGGCTCAAAGGAGCAAAAGGAGGCTCAGCTAAGTGTTGATGTCATATCTCTGTTGGGGTCCCACATTTATGCACCTGTCTAATTTTGTTATGATGCATATTTTCTGTTAATCCAATAAACTTAATGTCACTGCTGAAATCCTACTGTGTCCATAAGGCATGTCGGATATTAAAAGGAAGTTCAGCCAACGATACACAAAAATCCAAAGAATTACGAGGGTTCCCAGACTTTTTCATACGACTGTATTTATTTACTAGCCAACCCACGGCGTACCATACGTCGCATAATCAGGCCGGTTTTTTAATAATTTTTAAGCACAGGGAGAAAACTAACATTTGAAAAATCAGTAATGTAATAAATCAGCCAGAAAAGCAACATTGTAACAATGCACAGAACGAACCAACACACAATCGTCCGTGCGGCGCTCAGGCGTGGAGGGTGGAACGGCAGGAGAGGAGAAGGACGTCCACTCGCTCCCTCCGTCATGCCAGTCTGCTGATTTCTCATCCAGTATGCACTGCCCGCTCATGTGCCCACCTCTAACTCGTCACTCGAGTCGTTGTCGTCTTTACACAATCCAGATGCACCTGTGACTCACGTAGATGTTTCATTGCTGTGCGGTTTTGGCTGCCTTTCTATGTATAATCCACCAAGACACCCGACCACGGTGGTAGCGAGATGGGAGGGCGGTGTGTACAAAGTGCAGGAGCATCTAAGAAGACGCACGTTTGTCGCGGATGCGAATTGCTGTATGTAGCTTGTAAAACAGTTTGCTATGGTGCACGTGGTCGTGCGTCGTAACCGAAAACTCGTTTTTTAAAGACTGCTTACTTCATTGTGTTCTAACCTCAGTTGTAAAGGAACGTTTTAAGGATCCCATGGGATACCCCTCGCAAACCGTTTCACACGCTGCATATGGCGATTCACCTCCGCGAGAAACATGCCTCTATGAACAGTCAGCGTGGGTCGGAGCTGCATGTTGCCTCTACGACAGACGAATATAAATGACGCCGGTTTTTCTGTGTCGTCATGTCCGAGTTGGTGGGCGTGGCTCTGCGAGTTGTCGTCGTATCCAATGGTCTTAAGGTTGGTGGGCGTGGCTCCTTCCTGTGTGCGCCCCTTCCGGCGTGCTTTCCATGGTCGTCTTGCCTTAGTGAATTATATATATAGATTTTTTGTGTATTATAGCTGGCTTATCGAACTCCGATTTTGATGCAAGTGATCTGGAGGTCGAAAATGAAAGTCGGGTACGAGCGTCAGCTGATCGCAGTGGACACCCTATGAGGACGACACAGACCTGCCGTCGATCCGTGTGAGGAAACTTGGCTACTGGACTCCATCAAACACCACAGCGTGCAGGTGGACACTTTGGGTTATCAGCCACTTCAAGTTGTCGTTTTCCAGAAAATGAATTTCAGCTTATGTGTGATGAGACAAACAGGTATGTAGTGAGGATGTGAGTTGACGTACCGCAGAGGCTCATGGAACATAAAACTGTGACATTTGTCACGGACGAGTATTTTCTGTTGATTTATGTGTGGCGTGACGTGACACGTGCTTTGAGTGCTATTTAGATTTTTTGGAAAAATATTTAGCCATGAAAGAGTTCAAAAACGAGTTCAACAAGAACGAACACGGAGGACACAGTTAGAAACTTGTTAAGGGTCAATTTCACACAAACATTAGGAAGTTTGTCCACAGACACCTGGAATAAGCGACCAAGAAGTGTGTTGGACTGCAGGGACCTTCAAAACTCAACAAACTCAGCGACAGATCGACGAGCTTTGCTGGGCTCAATGGCCTCTTCTCAACCAGATTGTCCCAATGCTCTTCTTTATTCTCGCAATCTAAAACGACAACATGTCGGGATTGTAGAAGTCAAATCCTACACGATGGTGAATTACTACAACGTTTGGGAGAAAACGCACAAGCGGGAGGCATTTTATACCCGTACACCTGAACCAAGTGGGCACTGAGCATTGGCAGAACGAAGAAAGTCCATTAGGCACACAGCAGTTAATCGAGGCCGATAAATACACAAGACGGGATTTCTTGTGTGGTGTGGTGCTGTCCAGGTGAAGGATACATTTATAAAATAAGGATGGACAGCACGGACGACGCAGATCTGGAGGAATAGTGGACTTCGGCCAAGACTGACAGCCGAGCTCGGCACCTTCTGTGGTTCAAGTATGGTTGGTCATAGGAGACGTCACAGTAACCCAAGATCCTACATGATTTTCAAATTGCCCCGACTTTGAATTATTTTCGTCTTTACGACATTTGGTCTTAACGCCTGACGACCTGCACAAGCCTGTTACGGGTGGTCTTCCAAATTCTGCACTCGGCTTTTCAGAGGATCTCTTTACGCGTAACGTTCTCATTTCTTTGTTTATTTTAAAAATCAGGTTTGTAGTTTTAGTTTTGTTTTCATGGGCACCAGTTTGTCATAAGCATGGGAGGAAGGGTTGGGGGGTCAAAGGCTACAACACAGATAATAATTCAACAGTAATGATAATCATAATTATACTCAAAAAGGCAAGGCTCGGCAAAATACAATGATCAGAGTGGCAACAGGAGGGCACTTCTTGATCGACTGCTTGAATTCAAACCTTAAACCTTCATAGCAGCCAGCTCACAAGTTTCAGGCCTGCACCTACTGAAGCCAGCAGGTAGATTTAGGGGCTTAGCTGAAGTCGGGTGAGCCTCTGCTGGGCAGGCCATTTAGGATTCTTTCCTTCTCCTTAGCTTTGTTTTTGGAGTCCTCGCCCATTTTTGGCCTTGAAGGAAGCTCTCGTATCCTAACACCGCGGAGTGTAATGGCTACCCAATGGCACTATAGGCCTTTTCACGTGAGCTGCTCCCTGTCAGGTTAGGGTTAGGGAAGCTCGCTCTCCTAATGTTTCAGATTTACAAGAGGCAGGCCTGTGGGGTGGCGACTCCTGCGTTGCTCAGTTGGGCACATTTTCTAGACGTTTGGTATTTTTTCAAGTCAATGTTAGTTCCACACAAACACAGTATACAGTTGTGTGAAAAAGAAATTGCCCCCTCTTACAATACCATGATTTTTACGTATCGGGACATAACAACAAAAAAACTGGGAGCGGTCCCCCAACCGACTTTCTCGTGTACTCATATATGGCGATGGATATTCGAGGAGTAAACTGCAAGACAAGGTGCGACGATGCGGCTTCGAGTCCATGCTCCCATCTTCTGTCTGGGAGCCCTTGAACCCGTCAGTGTCGGTAATGTTACCGATGAGCTTAGCAGTGAGGCAACAACATAGCAAGGGGATGGCGAAAAAGTGCAAAGTGCTTTTATTAAAACAGTCAATGAAACAAAGTGTTCAAATCAAAGAGTGCAGTGTCCAAAGTCATTCAATAAATTATCCATAGAATCAAAACGTGGAGGTAAAAATCACTAAATAGAAAAAAAGTCTTCTTAAAATAGCACTGGAAGCAATCTTTTTTTAAAATCAAGCCTGGCGTCTCTCCTGCTCCATCCATGTGGAGGTCAGCAGCTGACGTTTTCTCCATTCGACTTCTGGTCTGAAGGCCTCCCGATCCCTGGCTTCAGTTGTGCACTCATCCCAGACCGAGGCTTGGCTTTCACCCAACGGCCAGGACGCACACGCTGGGGAATCCACCACCAAAGCCTCCCGACTCCCGCTGCCTTCATAGCCTTACGCGGCCTGTCGTCGTTCACCTGGTCACTCCAGCTTCTTGCTCATTCGGCTGCAGTGACCGCTTCCTTCTGTCCCCACCGAGTTCTTGGGGCTCTCCTTCCAGCTGCCTACCTGCGAGCCTGCACTCGTTCACTCGCTCGCTCACCCACACTGCTTCCTGCACTCCTGCAACCTCCGTTTCCTTCTTTTTCTTTCTTCCTTTTTTCTCCCTCCAGCCAACTCGCGCTTCTGTTTTATTAAGAGGGCGTGGCAGCTGTAGCAAATTAGCAGCCCCAGGAACAATCACGGATGCGGGCGGCCTCTCACCTGCGCACTTGGGTGAGAAAAGCCCACACCGCAAATCGCCCGGAGAACTGCTTCAGCCACACAGCCACCATGCCCCCTCACCGAGCCGCGAGCGCGGTGATTATCTATTTAAAGTTGGCCTTTAACGGGAGCTGGGGACCCGCTATACCACACAAGGATTCTAGTTTTATATGATGTACGTCAACAACAAATCAAATCAAATGAATTCTTATAAAAGTAAAGTTGAATAAATCGGACTCTGCAGCTGCACGAATAAAAGGTAAAGTAGCACTTCAGGTTAACGGTAATGGCTCAAAAGTTGATAAGAGATCTACGGTTTGTACCCAATACTTGTATGCAGAATTTGGTTGACCGAAGTGAGAGCGTCCTCAGGTTATCGGGTTTACACACACACACACACACACACACACACACACACACACACACAATTCCAGGAGGTCTAAAACATTGAGATTCATCAAAATCTTGAAATGGAATTTTGGGAGGACTCCAATACTCTCCTTGCACTTCGTATGCGAGAAAGTCAAAAACACGTCTGCTCTTTAGCAGGTTCTGAAATGATGTAAATGTAACCTCGGGTGCGAGGAAGAAAAAAAACGGTATCAACTGTAACGATTATAAGTATTTAACTCACAAAATAGCAATGACTGTATTTTGTATTAATCATGCTGCAGAGAGCTCTATGATGTTTTACTTCTGCATGATTTGATCTTCATTTAGATAGGAAAGGAATTAAGTTTATGCACCGAATATGAGACTGGCTTACATTCTTTTATGAGAAAATGCTGACCTCTTGATACTAACAGAACACCCCGTGATATTAGAAATCAATGCGATCGGTTTCTAAATTCTTGCTTAAAACAATAAGAAACATGACCCTTATGGATTAATAAATAAGGATTTATTAATCTAACCAGACAAAAACTAATCAAGATATTAAAGCTATAAGAAGTCACCTTCACTGATGACCTTAAATGGTCAAGTCACACTGCGGCAAAGTCGAGAAAGCCCAACAACGCCTCTACCTCCTCAGGAGACTGAGTAAGGCCCGGATGTCCCCCACAACCCTGTGCAGATTCTACAGGGTGTACCGAGGGACCCGTCCTGACAGGCTGCATCACATCCTGGTACAGCAACTGCTCAGTTCAGGACTGCAGAGCTCTGCAGCGGGTGGTGAACACAGCACAGCAGAAGGCGGGCACACAGCTCCCTGCGATCCATGACATCCACACTACAAGCCGTCTCAGGAAAGTGAACCGTCTCAGGCGGGACCCCAGCCTCCCTGCACTGTCGCTTTTCACCCTCCTCCTATCTAAAGTCCATTCAGACGCACACCTCCAGGTTCAGGAACAGTTTCTACCCAACTGCAGTCAGACTCCTGAACAATCAGTAACCTGGTGTCACCTCCACTGCCACCTGCACATTCACTTCTGCCACCGTCTCGATTTATTCCTAGGATTCTGGTTTGATTTATTTTCTTATTTATATTAATTTATTTATTGTGTGTTTATGTCTGCAGGGACACATCCAAGCAAGCATTTCAATCTACATGGTACTTGTACACATGACAATACAGAATTAAAAATTGAAATATGTCACACATTATTGTTTGTCTGAGGTTGTATTTATCTCATGTATGACTTGCTAAAGACCAGATTACGTCTGAACTGTAAAACATTACAACTGCAGGAGGGGGTACTTTCTTTTGCACATTTATCACACGACACTGAGCTCCAGAGTTCAGCGTTTTCAATAAATTTGAAAAAATGTCTTTACCTTCATCCATCCATCCTGCTATATCCTAACTACAGGGTCACGGGGGTCTGCTGGATCCAATCCCAGCCAACCCAGGGCACAAGGCAGGAAGCAAACCCCAGCCAGGATGCCAGCCCACCGCAGGGCACACACACACTAGGGACGGTTTAGGATCGCCAATGCACCTGACCTGCATGTCTTTGGACTGTGGGAGGAAACCCACGCAGACATGGGGAGGACATGCAAACTCCACGCAGGGAGGACCCTAACTGCGAGGCAGCAGCTCTACCCACTGCGCCACCGTGCCGCCCTGTCTCAACCTGCGCTGGCGTTTTACGTGGAGTTAATGGTTCATGAAGCACCACCGGGAGGTAAAAGCCTAAAACATGGTGAACGGGTCCACTTTCAGTTTCGGTAAAATAAAATACGCCTGCCGTGTTTCCGACGCACATTCGTGACCACAAAAGGGGATCTTGAAATGATCGTTTTATCGCATATTCCTGGCGCGTTTTTTCTCGCCGGTAAGGATGCGTTTTCTATTCATACAAATACAGAAGACAATCAAAACTTAACCAACCAAGCAACACGACACGTTTACTGTGATTTGGTCTTTCTGAGAGGCCGGTTAGCGGAAAACTGCAAGTCCCAGACTTTCACAGACAGCTGGCTTTCTTTTAAAATGTCTGAATCTCATAATATTGGTGTTTTGTTTGTTTGAAAGTGAGATGGATAAACTATGTTACAATGTGTGAGTAATCGCAAGACGTGGATCGACTCTCGACAGCCATCTTGGCTTAAGAAGAAAAACGAAAGAATTCGGTAAGTTTGAAGTGTTAATTCCAATGTCAAGTGGCAGTGCCGGCAGGATGTTTTTTAAAATGTATAGAAAACGTTGGACTTTGGAACCCAGTTTCGCTTGGCAGATGCACGTACACCACTTTCATGAAGAGAAAATTTCAAATTGGAAAACATCCAACTTGAAAACCGCCAGTAAACGTCACTTTGCACAGAATGGAAAAGTTTAACCGAGAACAGCAGAAATGAAAGGCGGCTCAGAAAGTCAAGTATGAGATGCAAGGACACTTTAAGAGTCGAGAACTCACGCTGATTTTGGTCGCATCCCTTGAAATGTCTTCTTCTGGAATTATCTGTAATGAAAGTAAAAAAAAAAAGAACAAAGTCAGCAGTCAGTCGTACGAGGAACGGGAATGCAATACTGTGGAAAACGGCGGGGAGTGTGAAGAATTTATATCGCCATTTAATTTTTTTGGGATCAATTTTTTTTTTTATTATGCAAGAAAAAAGACAATAGAATAACCCACATACTGTAATGAACAATCATTTAATGAACCTCCCCACACCAACAGCTACCCCACCAACCCACATAGCTACATTTTTTTGCACTCAAATTTTTTTCTTGAAAATCGGCGAGCAGTGAAACTATCTGAACACAAATCATAAAATAACTGAGACCCTCCCCAGACCGTGGGGGCCGAATTAAGAAGTGGGCAGAAAGTAGCGGGGAACGTTTCATGTAAAGATCCGGCAGATTGAGAAAATATTCAGACCCCTTCAACTTTTGCACTCTTTATTGATAAATGTGTTTGTCACATATGCACATCAGAGGACCCCCCACCCCCTTCAGGCTCACCTGTGGTATGTGGTACCACCCCGGGACGTGGTCAATGTGGTACCATCCCTGACAGTCGCGAGAAACTGCCCCCCGAGGGCAACAGAGCCAAAAAAGCCCCACCCCTTCCAGTCCAACTGATATAACAGAGGGACGTGAACAAGAGATGGCATCTCAGTTCAGATCTGACGAGCTACGAGGTCACATGGAAGAGATGGCATCTCGGTTCAGATCTGACGAGCTACGAGGTCACATGGAAGAGATGGCATCTCGGTTCAGATCTGACGAGCTACGAGGTCACATGGGCACCTCAAAGCTGCTCATACAGCACAACTTGCCAGTCCTTATTGTTCCATCCTCTTTGTTAGCAATTTATTTCACTTTCTGTGGCAACGTGTTAAACAGGGTTTCACCCGGTTGGCACCCCAATTATTTCTTGGTCTCACCCAGAGTCATCCCTTGCCCTACTACATCAGTCTACACTCGACAACCCATAACGACAAAGCGGAAATGTGTCTTCAGGGGATAGCCACTAATCCAATAAAATGAGGTTAAGACACAATGCAGGAAAGCGGTCCTTAAAACTCGGTCCCCATTGCAATCCTCTGCTAACCACAAACGGGACCTTGCAGCAGATGTCTGAGACGGCCAAATGAGAGGCACAGCCATCCATCTTTCTCAGGTCCGGGTCCCTACTGTCCCCTACTGTCCTAATCCTCACCTGATGGCTCCAAGTGGGCTCTTCTTCTGAGCCCCCAAGATCACTAGCAGGTTACTCCAGTTCCTTGGTCGCTTGGCTGGAGAAGCCTTCTGCAGCCCCCAGGTGTCGGCCATGCGCTCCTTTCAATGGACTCTCCTTCTGTCTGCCCCCCCACCCCCTCACTCGTGCACCAGTTCTAACCTCCTTTTCTGATCCGACTCCTCCCCTTCTGTCCCGTGCAGAGGCTCCTTTATTCACTGTTGCCTAACTGGGTGCGGATGCGAGGGGCCACTCCCTCCACAGCATCACCAAGGGGCCCGACTGATCTGTCTAGTCAGTCTAACCCTAACCCTAAGCCTAACCCTAACCCTCCCCACGTGTATGCCAGCCAGTGGAGTGAAAACGCACACCCACACCCGATTGGAGCCTGGACCTTCCCGGGGTGCACTTGTTTATTTAAAATTGCCCACTGATTTCGTAGCCCATGGACCCGCAGTACCACAGATACACAATGGCGGTTTCTAAAGGTATCTGCCGCCACGTTCGTCTGTTCTGTTATGCCGCTCGCTCGTGTTCATTCCACACATAATACATCAAATGCTGCAGTTCAGACTTCTAGTGACTGCTCAACCCTAACAAGTCCCAAACTTTAACAGCCACGTCTTGTGTTTTTACGATTATTTCAAATCTGATCCGTGAAATCGCTGCAGCGGACTCGACGTATGAGCTGTGGAACCCAACAAGTAAATCTCAGAGACTGGAGAGAGAGACGTGTAGAAATTCTAACTGGTAATCCTCCACCGATGAGCTCCTCATGTTATGGACATGCTGACAAACGTTTAGGAGCCCCTGATAAAAACCCTTTAGAAAAAAACTCCGCTACCTGGTTGGAGGTCCAGGACTGCTTTTCTGTCCACTCTTTATGGTTTCTGATGTACCACCACTGGATCTCAAGGGAGTACGAGGGGGAGCCGCTGCCTATAAACGAACAGGCCATTTCAACGTCTTCTCCCGTTTGCGCCGTGATGTCATGAGGTACCTCGGTGAAGAGGGCTAAAGAGACAGGAGAAGAAAGACAAATTCAGTGTCTCGTATTTCAATATCCGACATATAAGAAAAACAAAATGGCAGCTGTAAGCTTCTTGTGGCAGTCATAGAATCCTGAGAGTTTCATACGAGAATGCAAATTCTTTTTTTTTTCACCACCCGAAAAAATCAGTTTACCTTAATGAGGAGTAGGAAGAGGACAAGAAGATGAAGAAGGAGAACAAAATGAAGAAATTGCTTCACACGCACCATGGGACACAATTTGAAGAGCCACCAGCAGCAGCCGACTCAGATCCTGCCGACTACGCCACTCTCTCTCCAAAACCGGGTTTCTAAACCACTGGGTCGCGGGCTGTCGTTAAACAGGATTGTGATGTGGCGGCCCTGCGGCTCAGAGTAAAGTTTTTAAATAAATAGTCGCCGTACTCGCGGATTATGGAGGGGGCGTGGTAGCGTGGCCGGAGCCGTTCTCGGACGCAATGCGGTGCGGGCGTTTCCTTGCTTAAGTGCACAGGCAAGGAATCGTCCATAGCCGTAACTGATGCCAGGAAGCTGCCAATCAGCACACCTGTGCCACTTCCCCATTATTTATAGTAGGAGTTCGAGTTCGGAGGAGAGAAGAGAGGGAAGAGGATAGAAAGACGCATTAAGTGTGCAGAGGATAATGGACAGGGATGGTGTCACGAGGATCACAGCCCGGGCGCTGGGATGTCTTCTCGCCGGGTGGAGCCTGGATTGGCGGCGGTGGGAGTGGGAGCAGGGTCCGGCCGCACTCTGCAGAACGCCATGGATCAGGCAGCGAGGACACAGGCGTCTCTCCGTGCTGCAAAGCCTATGAAGGACAAGCCAGAGGGGCGTCAGTTTGAAGAGGGAAGCATCTGGCAGGTATTTTAACCTCCACATTTTCACTTTCTTTTAATGCATTATTTATTCATTTATTTATTTAATGACACTTTGATTGCGCTGCACTATTTATTTGAACACATTTCGGTTTTGTCCGTTTTAAAATAAAAGCACTTCTAGACTTTGCACTTGAACCCCTTGCTTTGTTTGGTGTCCCCATTGTCCAGCTCATCCGGTTACATTACGAGGCCCCCTGAAAGAGGGATGGGAGCAAAACCCGCACCGTCACAAGGGTCCTGGGACTTTTTGTGTAAATTTTTTTTCTCGCTCAAGTATTGAGCTGCATATCGTTAACAGAGGTTATCGACACTCAGGAGTCTGATGAAATGACATTTTACAGACTAGGGGGCTCCGGCCCCTGGGTTTGGTTTACCGGATATACATTTTCATGGCAATTGTTACATATGCATTATTTTCATCCATCCATCCATCATCCAACCAGCTAGAGCCTAACACAGGGTCATGAGGGTCTGCTGGAGCCAATCCCAGCCAACACAGGGCACAAGGCAGGAAACAAACCCCGGGCAGGGTGCCAGCGCATTATTTTCACTTTTACTTTAAAACTTTTGTAAAAACAATACTTGTCCTTTATTTTTGGGTGTGGTTACATCTCTTTCTCGCGGGACGTAGATCGCTGCTCACGGTGTGAAGGGGGCGGCTGAACACATGCTAAGGAGATGCCGTCAGATCATCTGCTGTCTTTCTGCTGCTGCTGGCGAGCTGCGTGTTCTGCTTGTCGTCGTTTTAAGAGCTCGGAGCACATGGAGAGTCTGCCAAATGCATTCCAACAAGTGCGAGGACAGATGTCTGTCGTCTTGTTTTAAATTGTTAGTAGGGTCTTCTCAGGGGTTGTAATGTCTTGTCTTGCGTGTCGTCAAAGTGTCTCTCCGAGATGATCACGTCTTGATCACTTCCTGGAGTCGTGTTACACTCCTGCCACTTCACGACTCTCCCGCTCGTGCTGTGAAGGCGGGGGGATCTGAGCGCATGCTAAGGAGAAGCAGACGGATCAGCTGCTGCTGGCGAGCTGCGTGTTCTGCGTGTCGATCATTTAAAGGCCTGTACAGCAGCTGTCCTTTTGTTTCCCTGCCTTGTCTTGCGGGACGTCAAAATGTCTTTTGAGAAGATCACGCCTCGTCTCCCTGCCAGGATTATTTTTTTTAAATAGAGAGATCATTTTTGATTTGGGCCTGTCACACACGTGCGAGTAGGAGGGAGCTAAAGGGTCTGAGTTATCGTCATAAAACATCTGACCAGGGGGCGGTGGAGTGCGCAGACTGTCTTTCTCAGTTCCCTACAGACATTTACCGGGAAATCCTGCAAGGTTTTGGCATCTCAGAAGATATCACTTCCGGAGCCAGCCCCTTTGATGATGTCACTTCTGAAGTCGGCCCCTTTGCTGACATCACTTCCGGAGCCGGCCCCTTTGCTGATGCCACTTCCGGAGTCGTCCCCTTTGATTACATCACTTCTGAGGCCAGCCCCTTTGCTGATGTCACTTCTGAAGTCGGCCCCTTTGATTACATCACTTCTGAAGCCGGCCCCTTTGATTACATCACTTCTGAAGCCGGCCCCTTTGATTACATCACTTCTGAAGCCGGCCCCTTTGCTGATGTCACTTCCGAAGCCGGCCCCTTTGCTGACGTCTCTTCCAAAGCCGGCCCCTTTCTGGACTTCGCTTCTGGTTCTGGCCCTTTTGATGATGTCATTTCCACTTAAAGCCTCCATCTTGGGCTATTATAATCAGTTCTGTTGTGGACTCTGTTCTATGCACATCGTGCTTAAAAAAAACTTTAACTTTTGCGGCCGGCAAAAACAACATATGGGTGGCTGACCCAAATCTTGATGATGTCTTTTTTGTATTATTATCATCGCTGGCCGTTTCGTTTTTCTTGTTCGGCTGCGTTGAATTGCCAGGCTTTGCCCGGTAAGGGGGTGTGGCCTCAGAGGTCATCATTACTCATCAGGATTAAAAGGGAGGCAAAAACATTCACAAGCCGACAGAGCACAACAGACATACATGGACTACAAAATCCTCATCCTCCTTAGCGTTAGTCCTGAGCGTCACCGGGGCAAACCGTCTGGACACGTCTCGCGCCTTTGCTCGGGAAACAATCTAGGCGTGCCTCGTGTAAGTGACAGGCCCGAGGGTTACCTAGGCAACGGCCTCAACATGGCGTCTTGTAAGAAACGTTTTTCGCTCTTGACGGCGATACGAGCAGCGATGACGAAGTGAGCGTGTCGTCAGGCAGTGAACGTGAAATCGAAAGATTCTGAAGAATCCAAAAACGACCCCCGTGTCAGTCGCACACGTGCAGGGTGCTGCTCAAAAGCTGACCAGTCCGGAAAGAAAATCCGCAAGGAATCCCGAGTGTGACGTTGGATTGTGTATCCCACTGTGCTTCAAGATACAGTATATCACACAAGCGACACATTTGGAGTATAAATGGAGTTGTTATTATTATTATTCGTATCATTATACTTTCTACACTTCTGACTTGCACATCTTGCAGTAGAAAGATCCGATTTAATAATTATGTGATTCTTCAAGTCACAAATTGCAATGCTTTTTACGTGTTAGGGTTACATTCTTTTCTCAAAAACAAAGGAGGTTAGCAGTAACCTGGTTAAGGGTTTACAAGGCCAAATAAATCGGGATATTCGCAGAAAAATCTACCTCTGTTAGTCAGGTTTCCCAGAGGCCAATAACCAGAATAAGGGTTCACATGGTGTGAGGGACCAACCGGCACCCCTCTCGCTCCTTTGTCTGACCAGGTGGCCATGGGTAAGGAAGGTCCGCTCTGGAGGGGCGATATGCCCCTTCCTTGCCAGGTCACAGACACAGAAAGGCACTGCGGTAGCCAGCCAGGGCAAGTTTAGAAATCAGCTCATCTGCCTTAATACAGGGACAAGAATCTGTGTGTCCATCCGGTTGCTCTGCCCCTTTCATTCCAACAGATGGCGCCTCACAAACCTTTGGAATAATAAAACGTTTTGCATTTTCCTTTCCAAAGCAACAGGAGGTGCTAACCCACCTTAATAAATGAATATGTGTCTGCGTATCTGTCTGGTTTCTGCGTTACTTCAATTCCAACAGATGGCACAAATATTAGCACTGCTTTTATGAATCCCATACCAAATGGCATGTGACAGATTCATATGCATTGCATTTGTATTTACAACGGAGAGTGCATCACAAACAATAACTAGTAATAAAATGTATTGCATTTATCGTTCCAACAGAGCATCACCAACATTAGCACTGCATTTATGAATCCTGTACCAAATGGCATGTGACAGAGACACGGCACCCGGACGGACACACCGCTAACGCTGAATACATCCAGGATAAGTAAATTCTGGATGGACAGAAGTCGGCTCACCTGCCTTAATAAAAGGACAAGAGTCTGTGTCTCTGTCCGGTTGCTGTGCTCCTGTCTTTTCAACTGGTGGTGCTTCACAAACATCTGCACGTCATTCCAACAGATGGCACCGTACAGACATTTGTGGGAATAAAATACATTGCAGTTGTCATTCCAACAGATGGCGCGTCACAAACATTTGTCGTAATGTATTTTGTTCCTTCAAATCTTTGTGAAGCGCCATCTGTTGGAATGACAACTGCAATGCATTTTATTCCTACCTGCATTCCAATAGATGTTCGTATTGAGGTCTGTGTGGATTACTGAGATTTCAAGCTGTCCTAGACGGGGGGCACAGCCTGTCCTCTTCATAACCGCCTTCAGTTGTGTCAGCTCTTCACCCCCCATGTAAACTAAAACCGTTCAGCTCCGTCAGTCTCTCGTTGGGGGCTCAGAGCTCTACGGTGAGACAGCCAGCCAAGGCCGTTGTCGTTTGATTTCATTTTATGCAATCCAAATTAAACAGATGTTTATTTCCCCAGTAACAACTGGCTGACGTGTTGGTGGCACAGAGGTGGTGGTAGACCAGGGTTCACGGCTCGGGTCCTCCCTGCATGTTCTCTGTGTGAGGTTTTCACGATCAGTCCAAAGGCATGAAGGTTAGGTGGACTGGCAACGCTAAATCAGCCCGAGTGTCTGTGTCTGTGTGTTGGCCCTACGATGGCCTGCCGTCCTGTCCTGTCCACGGTTTGCTCCTGCCTTGTGCCCTTGGCTGGCTGGGATGGGCTCCAGGACCCCCTGCACCACTAGTCTGGATTAAGTGGGTTAGAAAATGGCACGAGATTTGGTTGGACTGATTTTTCTGCAGCTCTGTGTTTGCTTGTTGCACCGTAGTATTTATAAATAAATAAAATGTCATCAATAAAAAATGTGAACAACTGTTACATCTCCATTTCTATGAACAAAATTAATGAAAACTCGTCCGATGAGCCCCTCCGTCTTCCCTGGACGCCTCGGCAGACTCGTCCTTTCATTCCACACACATGGCGTCGCCATCCTGCCCAAAAGGAGCCGGCTGTCTCAACGCGCACGTTCAGTCAGGCGGGTGGCAGACCAGGCAGTGCCACGCTGCCTCGTCCAAATTAAAATTGTAGCGCCAGCCGAAGCAGAAACATTCGATTCTTCAATGAAGACATTTACCGCCGGTGGCACCGGGCGACGAGTTCAGTTTGATGGCCTTTAATTTGAGAAAAATGATGCGTTTGGTCGTCAGATATTCTTCAGTGTCATTCAGAGCGGGCTGGCAAGGTAGTGGGATTGCTTGGCACTGTGAGACCACCAAATAAATTATGAAGTAATCACAGGATACTCTAAAACAAAGAGTGCAGGAAACGATTCTGTAGTAAGCATGAAAGAAGACTGCAGCTTGGGAATCTTGAATTGTCGATTATTGGGACCATACAACTCGCAAGGATAGATAGATAGATAGATAGATAGATAGATAGATAGATAGATAGATAGATAGATAGATAGATAGATAGATAGATAGATAGATAGATAGATAGATAGATAGATAGATAGATAGATAGATAGATAGATAGATAGATAGATAGATAGATAGATAGATAGATAGATAGATAGATAGATAGGAAAGGCACTATATAATAAATAGATAGAGATTGATATGAAAGGCACTATCTATCTATCTATCTATTATATAGTGCATTTCATATCAATCTCTATCTATCTATCTATTATATAGTGCCTTTCATATCAATCTCTATCTATCTATTATATAGATAGATAGATAGATAGAGATACTTTATTAATCCCAAGGGGAAATTCACATAATAGATTAGCAAAGCCTTTCATTCTTCCATCTCTTCTCTAATACACAGAGACTGGAAATCAAATGCATCCACCTTAATAAAAAGATCCGCCTTAAAAAAGGCCCAAATGCCGGTGTGTCTGTCTGACTGTTATGTGTCTGTTTATCCAGCAGACGGTGCCTCACAGGCATTAACACTTCTTTTATAAATCCCAAAATAATTGATATACAGTATAACAGAGACAAATGCATTGCATTTGTCATTCCAACAGATGGCATCAAAAACATTAACACTGCTTTTATGAATCCTGTACCAAATGGCATGTGACTGCACTGCAAACGCGATCACTGAATACATCCAACAGAGAGGAACTGCAGGACAAACAGAAATCCACGTATCCATCTTAATAAAAGGGCAAATGTCAGTGTATCCCTCTGTTTGTGTCTTCTCGCTATGTCTCTGTTATCGAATGGATGGCGCATCACAAACATTAGCACTGCTTTTTACAACTCTCATAATAACAGAGACATATGTATTGTATTGTATTGGTCATTCCAACAGATGGCACATCACAAACATTAGCACTGCTTTTTATACATCCCATACTAAATAGCACAGAACAGAGACATATAACCATTTGTCATTCCAACAGATGGCACATCACAAGCATTCTCACAGTTTTTACAACTCTCATAATAACAGAGGCATATGCATTGTATTGTATTGGTCATTCCAACAGATGGCGCATAACTAACATTTGCTCTACTTTTACAAATCCTCTACTAAATGGCATGTGACTTTGGGATCAGCTTTTGAAGGTCTGCATTTTGAGAGAGTCTCTCTGGGAATATTTGTAAGTGAGCTAAAAGACTGGGCGATAAGAAACGCAAGGCAAAACCGTTTTTGAGGACAGGCAAAGTCACAGCCCGAGGGTCACAAAGGTAGGCGTGTGAAGAGAGCACAGAGACCTGACTGAAATAAAAGTGAAAACGTCAAAAACAATTCTGAATCGAAACAAACCGTCTCACTAGCGCCACCTGCAACAGAGCCCCCATCACTAAGGGTTTGCTAACCCTCTCCCGGTGGTCCTCTGCCTGCCTTTGCACCTCCACTCCGGACTTTGCTTTGATGTTTCTGAGGTTTGGGGAGGTTTGGGGAGGTTTGGGGAGGTTTGGGGGTGAATTGGGGGTCTTCTGCTTATTCTGTTAAAGATGCAATTGAACCAAAATACTCAGGGGGAAAAAAAAATGTAATCCTGATCTCAAAAGTCCGCTCTCGGTGCCAGCAGGCAGGACTGAAACCAAAGACACACTTGTGTCGGTGCCCAGGCTCTCCAGCACTTAGTCCAAAACATGAAGGGCCATCCTGGCAAGGGTGCCACGCATTCCATCTGGCCTGCACTCTAAAAGTGTGTAATGAACGCTGCGTGACACGCCATGACGAGGCCAGCTATCCCGAGGACACTCGTCACAAAATACATTCACAGCACGGCCGCCTCATCTAAAACGAGTGAGAAAACACGGCCGGGACTCCAGTTCAGATGGCAGCTTGCCGTCTTCTCTAGGAGATGCCCGTGTCCTTCTGTCTGGATCCACTGGGCCTGCCACCTGGCCATGAACTGGCATCCTCTCCACACTGCTGTCACTTTTCGTAACCCAGCAGTCCTGGAACTTGGATGGAAGCAAACATTAACATTTACACAAAATGACACATCACGTCGTGCAGCCGTGCTGGAGGGCAAAAGATTATGAGGGCTTGGCGGGCACTCGAGACGAGCAAAACCACCGGGGCTCATCCATGGAGTCGCAGCTGCAACATGTTGTGAAAGGGATTTAGAAAATCACGATAAAGGGTACAAACACCCACCGAAGGGGTCACATGAAAAGCCAATTTCCCCTTCTGGATTAATCTTCATCATCATCCTCATCATCATTTAAAACTTGTGTTGTGGTGGAAAGTAAAGAGCACCGCTCCATTAGGCCTCATTCACATTTACAAGTGTGTGATAAAGTAAATGCACCCCACAAAACATTTTAATATGTGGACATGTGCAGTGGGACACTTGACACTAAAAGGACACCAATGTCCAGCTGCAGTGCCCGGCCCCTTATTTTAATGAGGGGGTGGATGGCACATTTAAATGTTTCAAAGCTGCCTCTCTCTTTTCTTTAATACCGTATTTCTAAATCTCTTAACGTCACCGCCACGGCTTACTGGGGAGGGGTACACTGGTGTGGTACGGCGGCAATTCCAAAAAGGAGCCCATTCCCTTGAAACGTGGACCACCTACTTCTGGCCACGCGAGAAAAGCGTACAAATGAAAAATAACACAAAGGTCCAACTTAATTCAACAATACAAAAATCCGCGTCTGTGCGTCTGTCTGTCTGTGTGGGTGCGATGTCTCTGTCATTCCAACAAATGTCGCATCACAAAAATGTGTAATAAAATGCACAGCCATTTGTCATTCCAACTACAATCGTTTGCAGTAATGCATTTTAGAGTGTGAATGTCTGTGATGCGCCGTCTGTTGAAGTGACAAACGCAAAGCATTTTATTACTACATGCATTACAAAATACACTCACCTAAAGGATTATTAGGATCACCTGTTCCAATGTCTCATTAATGCAATTATCTAATCAACCAATCACATGGCAGTTGCTTCAATGCGTTTAGGGGTGTGGTCCTGGTCAAGACAATCTCCTGAACTCCAAACTGAATGTCAGAATGGCAAAGAAAGGTGATTTCAGCAATTTGGAGCGTGGCATGGTTGTTGGTGCCAGACGGGCCGGTCTGAGTATTTCACAATCTGCTCAGTTACTGGGATTTTCACGCACAACCATTTCTAGGGTTTACAAAGAATGGTGTGAAAAGGGAAAACATCCAGTATGCGGCAGTCCTGTGGGCGAAAATGTCTTGTTGATGCTAGAGGTCAGAGGAGAATGGGCCGACTGATTCAAGCTGATAGAAGAGCAACTTTGACTGAAATAACCACTCGTTACAACCAAGGTATGCAGCAAAGCATTTGTGAAGCCACAACACGCACAACCTTGAGGCGGATGGGCTACAACAGCAGAAGACCCCACCGGGTACCACTCATCTCCACTACAAATAGGAAAAAGAGGCTACAATTTGCACGAGCTCACCAAAATTGGACAGTTGAAGACTGGAAAAATGTTGCCTGGTCTGATGAGTCTCGATTTCTGTTGAGACATTCAAATGGTAGAGTCAGAATTTGGCATAAACAGAATGAGAACATGGATCCATCATGCCTTGTTACCACTGTGCAGGCTGGTGGTGGTGGTGTAATGGTGTGGGGGATGTTTTCTTGGCACACTTTAGGCCCCTTAGTGCCAATCGGGCATCGTTTAAATGCCACGGGCTACCTGAGCATTGTTTCTGACCATGTCCATCCCTTCATGACCACCATGTACCCATCTACTACTTCCAGCAGGATAATGCACCATGTCACAAAGCTCGAATCATTTCAAATTGGTTTCTTGAACATGACAATGAGTTCACTGTACTAAAATGGCCCCCACAGTCACCAGATCTCAACCCAATAGAGCATCTTTGGGATGTGGTGGAACGGGAGCTCCGTGCCCTGGATGTGCATCCCACAAATCTCCATCAACTGCAAGATGCTATCAGCGTACACACGGGTTGGGGAGATGGACAAAAGGATAGACGGCGTCATCGTTGAATCAACACTCAGCCGTGATGATGATGATGATGATGGGTTTGTAGTGAAGGCGAAGAACAATTTTTAATGAGGTTTCCATGCAGACAGGACATCATGTTTCTGATGGAATGAACGAGTTGTGATTTGGGGGGTCTCAAACACATCAAAATGGGCAGCGAGGACCATAATTGACTCGCCTGTAATCCTGTTAGCCACAAACTACTAACTGCAGGCTTCCGGCCTAAACAAGGCGACCTGGCAAAAATAACAAGAAACGTCCTGAAAGAGCGAGAAGGCCCCACAAGGGGGAGGATCACCGCAAACTGCACAAAAATCACAAGGCATAAATCAAATTGAAAAAATAGAAAAATACAAATAAAAACACCCAAATGATTACCTAAAAGGCAATTCTACGGCCCGCCAGTCCAAATCCACAACCCAGAAGAGAAAACAATGGGCAGAGTGAAACTAATTCAAGAAACCAGACCACCCAAAGAAATCAATCAAAATCCTTACAACTGCTTTACCAGCGGAATGTTCTCCTGATCTGAGCCACTCAATAGTCGGAAGGCGGGCTCAGAAGGAGTGAGGTCACAGTGGCCCCGCCTCCTGGAGCTCCAGCCACAACCCACCAAGAATGGAATCATCATCATCACCATTATCACGATCACTTACTGAGCAGACGCCTTTGTCCAAGGTGACTTGCAAAGCACCCAAGAATGAAGCTGCAAGCATCAAAAGCGAGAGAAGGGACACAGAACGACGTGATGACGCCTCCAGACCCTGAACTCCTTGAGCAGCAGATACTCCGTAGGAGAGAAGCTAAGCAGATCCAAAACATTTAAGAACAAGAGGACTCGGCAAACCTAAACATGGGAGATTGGGTGGCATTCGGATAGACAATGGGAGATCATTCCACAGCTTTGGAAGAAGAACGGAGAAGCAGGCTTGGCACGGCTGGTGAGAGGAGGGACGGTCAGCAGAGATGGATCAGAGACTCCTTGAGGGAACGTAAGGAGAGACCGAGGACTGGAGATCTCAAGGAGTCGAACCGTTCAGAGATCTGTAGACTAGGATCAGAGTCTTCAAGTGGATCCTTGTAGCTTCACGAGAGAACCAGTGGAGAGGAGGAAGAAGACGAGTGAAGAGAAGAACTGAGAACATCAGAGACAAGTCTGACCTGAACAACGTCCTGTCCGGAGAGAACTGGAACAGTCCAGCTGAACGAGAGCACCAGCAACTGAACAAAGAGTTGTGTTGGCATGACTTAGCGAGCCAAGGTGTCGACTCCTCATGAAGAAAGAAGCGACAGGACTGAGTCCTTCAAGATACACAACATAATAATAGAACGTATAATGGAAGCGACGAGTCCAGGGTCAGGTCCAGAGTCCTGATGGCGAGAGGGTGGAGGAAGGAGAATCAGGGGACAAGCAGAAGATATTCGACTTTGTGAGGTTAGGGTTTACGGTGCTGAGCACACACCTGGGAAAAGATGGCAGAGAGACAACTGGAGGTCTGGGCAGAAACCCCCGGAGAGAAACAAGAGGAGGTCAGAGAAGCCATGAGAAGAGAAAATGTAGAGAGAGATGAGAAGCAGGCCCAGCACTGACCCTTCAGGCCCACCCATAGAAAGCGTGTGGAGAGAAGATGAAGGGTTAAGACCGGGAGATGCCAAACGATCGGTCCGAGAGGTGGGACTTGAACCCGTCCAAAGCAGAAGTGCAGGGAGCGGTGAACCGTTTGGAAGGCCACCAAAAGGTCAAGGAGGGTGAGGACATAAGTGGGAGGGTCCCTGTCATTCCAACAGACGGTGCAACACAAACATTAACACATTATTTACAAATCCCATACCAAATATGCATTGCATTTGTCATTCCAACAGATGGTGCATCACCAACATTTGTATTAGTAAAGTGAATTGCATTTGTCTATCGCAACAGATGATGCACATTAACTCCGCTTTTATGAATCTCATAGCAAATGGCATGTAGAAGAGACTACACTGCATTTGTCATTCCAACAGATGGCGCATCGCCAACATTTGAAGTAATAAAATCCATGAATGCATGGAATGTGTGAAGTCAGGTGGGGAAGCAAATCCCTGGATGACATTTTTACCAAGTCTTGTTATGAATGACAGGCCATGACCTCTAAGGACACGGCAACTCTAAGACGGCCATAGCAACGGGAATCAACAATAGCGCTGAGAGAATGGTGGTGTCATGATGGCACAAATCAAAATTAAAACTAACACTGTACATTTCAACAACAACTGATACCTTGGGGTATAACAACACCCCCCCAAAGAATCAAACGATATTCAAAAATAGAAGTCCTTCACAACGCGGCTAACAAGAGACCCCCCTCTGTAATCAATAAGGTGCCACATAAAATGGCGGCGGTCAAAGAGAAAGTCCATCCACAATATGACGGGTCAAAGGGTTACATCTTATAGGGGGAGACAAATCTGAGGAAGGAGAATCAGAGGGCAAGCAGTAGATATCGGACCTTGAAAGATTAGGTGTACGGTGCCGAGTGTTCATCCAGAAAAAGATGGCAGGGAGACAACTGGGGGTCTGGGCCGAGACACGAGAGGAGCTCAGAGAAGCCATGAGAAGAGAAAATGTAGAGAGAGAGAGAATGAGAGAGAGACGAGAAGCGGGCTCAGCACTGACCCAGCCACCCGTAGAAAGCGTGTGAAGAGAAGACGAGGGGTTAAGCCCGGGAGATGCCAAACGATCGGTCCGCGAGGTGGGACCTGAACCCGTCCAAAGCAGAACCGCAGGGAGTGGTGAACCGTTTGGAAGGGGAAGCAGGGCGAGGACGGAGGAGAGACAAGTAAGAGCGTCGGTGAGCGTGTGCAGCAGAACAATACTCGCGGAGCCAAAGCGAAGCAGATCAAGAAACGAAGGGTCTAGAATCGCTGCTAAAAGACACAGCACATAAAAGTGGTGGAAAATACGAACAATATGAAGACGAAATACACAAAAACACAGACCCATACATAACGTGCCGTTTATGGTGACCAACTCTGGACCACAGCAAACGACATCTAAAACATCACAGGTGTCGTGTCACATAATCCAGTTGTACGCACACAATGTCCACGGCACGTTTATTTCTACACCGCCGAGAGAAAGACAAACGGCATACGTTCAAACTCACACGGTCTCTTCGCTATTATATCGACAAGGCCACTTACAGCATTTAAAACAGACACCCTGAGCGACTCGGCACAGGGAAGTGTACTGGCGTTGGGAGGCATAGACTTTGAAAGACTTTGGCTGAGGTGGATGGAAGCTTTTGGCTTCAGCTGTAGTTTTCCATCTGTGACAGTCGGGATCCGCCACGATTCCCTTCATAATAGTAAACGCTTCCGTCGTGTCACCTCTCGATCTCCGTCTGGTTCGACTGATCAGTCAGCCTCTCCGTTTGTTGTCCGTGGTGCTGAAAACCAGTCGCCGTGCCTAAAGAGCCAAAAGGTTGAGTGGGAGGGGCAACATTGAGTGGGAGGAAGTTTTCAAAATAAAAGTTTGTCACGCACGTAGTTGGCAAAATAAAAGCTTTTCATAGAAGTTCTGAAGTTTGCACATCGTATGCCACATATAAACAGACTTGACGGGATACACTGCAAGAAATATTAAAGAGCCATGTTGCAAAAACACAGACCTCGACCAAGAACAGCAGGTCATGTTGAGTTCAAGCCGTCATTTTATAACGCCACTTCATGCGGAGAGTTTTTTTTTTTAAAACTCCATTAATGACGATTTCAAGGGCAGGAGCTCTGATTTTATTTTTTAAATCCATGCCGTCAACGACCCCCGATGGCACACTGCCATTCAAGAACACCGGGCTCGCCTCCCGGTCCATCACTTTACATCCTGGATTTTTAACGTGAATTCTTCAATTCATATTGATGTCACTTTCATTTCACGCTCTCCCTTTCGCTTCATTTTGCCTTCTCACTTTCTCGTCTTCATTTCACTCTCGATATTTTAAACCTTCACTTCAGGCCACTGCGGTGGGTTGGCAACCCTGCCTGGGGTTTGTTTCCTGCCTTGCGCCCTGTGTTGGCTGGGATTGGCTCCAGCAGACCCCCGTGACCATGTAGTTAAGATATAGCGGGTTGGATAATGGATGGATTTCAGGATGGATTTCAGGATGTCACCGATCTTGCCTTCCTGTTCTTGTTGCTTGCCGTTTGGTTCGCCTCACCCGCCCGTTAATAGTACCGTTTACGTCTCCAGCACGCCATGTTAATGGAGTATCGAGAAGTCCCGATACGTGCGAGCCAGCAACCTGCGGTTTTCGGCTGGAAGATGCAACCCACTTAGCACACAGATCTTCGGCTTCAGGAGCTGACAGTTGAAATTCATTAAAGGGGAGCAGCGCTTGAATTACTTGAACGATTCGCACCGTCAGCCTGAGTTTCCAGGTGGCCAAAACAGCTGGTGTGCATTTCTATTTTTTACACGAGAATTAGAAGATCATACAAGAATAAAGATAAATGTGTTGATTTATTTTTGCGTACTCTTTAGCACAGGCGAATCCCGGGCTGGGATTTCAAGCCGGTGTTCTGACGATTTGTCCTACGTTGTCGAAGTATCCTACCGTAGTTTATTGTAAGTCGTAACATTAAACTTATAACGTTATACCATGTCATCATTTAACATGTTGTATTTAGAAGTCGTCTATCAAATTTATGGAATTGTTAACATTTCTCAATTTATTCTATATGCATCATTTAATGCCCGAAAGAGACACAGCCTGATGCAACGATTTCACTAGACGTGCATGGATACAATGGCCTGTACAAGATTAAAAGTCACTCATGCAAAATATACAACTTATAAAATGTTGACAGTAAATACCTATGCAGTAAACTGTAATAAATGCATTAATGTAGTAAGGCTAAGTTGCGTAATTTTGGTCTGCGCATGCGTAGTATCAGTGAGTAGATCATTTCGATGGGTAGGATGTTTCGTTAGAACACCTGCAGTTCGGTCCTGTGCGTCAGGCAGCGTGCGCAATGACACGTCACGGCCAATCAGTTTTTAATAGGCCACAAACCCCTCCCACTCGACACTGTAATCCCTCCCACTTGGCTCCTGGCTGTAGCGATCCCCTTCTCACCGTATTAAAGTCTTCGGTGTTCCAACTGTCATCTTGCAGTGCTGTGTGGCCGGAGAACCTACGGACTATCGGCGCCACTTCCTTCTAACCATTTAAAATGTAAATTAACATTTTATTACAAACATGCAACCTGTAAGCTACAACGAGCCTTGAGCTGAGGCTGTGGCCATGTCACATTACGGCTCGGCGCAGCAAAACTCCAAGTAGGTCCGTCAGTGGAGAAGATTAATCCAGAAGGACATCTCGGATTGAAATCCTATTGCCTCGTTTTTCACGGCAGAATGAAATAAAAGTCTTATCTTGGCAAGCCCGCCTCGTGTCTTGGCAGCCTATGGAATACATAAACACACACAAAGACAGAAAAGCGTGCAGGCGGCGGCTCAAAGCCAAGAG
This sequence comes from Polypterus senegalus, assembly GCF_016835505.1. NCBI lineage: Eukaryota > Metazoa > Chordata > Cladistia > Polypteriformes > Polypteridae > Polypterus > Polypterus senegalus. Next base: position 167,812,509 of record NC_053163.1, read on the forward strand.
GTGCGAGGTGTCCGTCATCACCCCGGGAAAACCAGCTTGTCGCTCGCGTGACCCCCGGCGCGTTCTTTTAGGTGGACTTCAATGTCCGCTCGCTTGTCTCCAGAGCCTCATTTTCTACTATGATGGCGCAGGCTGTAATTGTTTTAACGCAATTTCCAAATCGATTTTAACCATCACCGACATTCATCCTGCAATTTTTCTAAACGCTCGTTACACCCGCGTGATTTGTGGGGGGATACGATAGAATATAACAGGTGCCTGTTAGGAAACTATCCTCTAAAGGGGCGCCAGGCGGTTGTGTAACGTATTCATGTTATATAACTAAGAGACTGGCCAGTCGGCATAATCAGTGTCATGGATGGACGGGGTGGCACCCAGGCTGGAGGCCACGAAGAAAGATTAATAAAAGTGACGAGACAGACACGGGTTCAATAAGTGAGGAGACAAACACGGGTTCAAGGATCTGCGCTGGCATCTACAAGGTTGCCGGTTCAAATCCCATTACTGCCAGAAGGGACCCCACCCTGCTGGGCACTTGAGCAAGGCCCGTAACCTGACAACTGCTCCAGGGGGGCGCTTTACAATGTCCGACCCTGTGCTCTGACCGCCAAATGTCACGCAAAACGACGGTTTCCCCTCTGGGATTAATAAAGTATCGAGCTATTCAAAATGAAAGAGCAGATTTGAAAAAATTATTTCAAGCAAACTGTATAAGACAGAAACACATTCCGCACATCACTAGATAGAAGGAAACGTTTAGAAGCCCACCTAAAAGTACCAGTGAATGCCACCGAGCACTGTTTCTCATTTATGGTAAACTAGCTGTACCCACATAATAACGAAACAGGACAAGCTTTAAAAATCAATAGATGTTGGCACCGAATCTGATCGTGTTCAGCTCTGACAGGAGAGTGTTACCCGCGTGGCGAGAAAAGCACATGCCCGGGATATCTCTGGCAATCAGCAGCTACCCTCTGAAACACACGGAGCTCTGATCTCTCTCTCAAAAATGTCAAATGTTACTCCTTAACAATCTGTAGACGATAATGTCTGCTGAACAAACAGGTGTCACTAGCTAAGCAGAGGCGAGTTGCGCTCCAACACATGGCGCTAGGTAGAGCGAGTCGAACGGAGGCCGACGCGTGAATGAGGATAGGCGGCCATATCAGAGGAGGCTCAACACCAGGGTGCTGCCACCTGCCTCAAAATCGAGAGACAAAACCTTTTATTCTACAGGCACTGCCAGGCAGGTGGCACAAGTGCATTGAGAAGGGTGGAGACTCCACTGAGAAATGAACCAATCAGGTTTGTTCCATTTTCCGACTTTAGCTTGACTCCCCTTCGCATGTTTATTTAGCGCAACTTGTATTACATATTAATGTTTACAACATAAAAAAATATTTTATACTGGGGGGGCAAGCCCCCCTGGCACCCTCGGCACCCAGCCCCCAGTTACAGCCAGAGTGTAAATGAACAAAAGAACATTTATTGGAGTCAAAAATCACGAAATTCTATAAATATGTAAAACAAAATTATTTATTGGAGACAAAATCATATATGTAAAAGAATATTATTTAACCGAGTCAAAATTATGACATGAGAATAAAATATTTACTCTCTTACCAGTTGGAGTATTCCCGTTAAACTGAGATCCACTATGCTCGATGCAAGACTTTCTCGATATTTTAGTTTATAATTTAAAAATGGAATAACAATCTGAAAATCTAATAACATCACGTTAAAGTTCGATAAATTCTGAAAAGAACGATACCTAACACACACACACACACACACATATATACAGTACATATATAGGTTTTAAAATAAGCCCGATTTAAAGCGTGACAAAATAAACTGAACATAAAATCGTTGCACTTTTAGGCTTAGGAGAGAGAGAAGATAACATTACAAGTTGAGCACAACGGCTTCCATTATTTTAGACATTTTGTAGAAACATAATAATAGAGCGGGGTGGCACGGTGGCGCAGTGGGTAGCGCTGCTGTCTCGCTGTAAGGAGACCTGGGTTCGAGTTTCTAGGTTCTCCCCGTGTCAGCGTGGGTTTCCTCAGGGTGCTGCGCTTTCCTCCCACAGACCACAGGTCTGGTGCAATGCAGGTTAGGTGCATTGGCGACTCTAAATTGTCCCTAGTGTGTGCCGGCTGGGATTGGCTGCAGCAGAGCCCCGTGATAGGATATAGCGGGCTGGATAATAATAGAGCAGGTCAGGCTGAACGCGCATATTTATAATTGAAACTGACCGAAGGGACGGAGTGACCGCAGTGTCTAGAATTAAAATTCCTAACAATCAAAATTCATTTTGTTGTCTATCTGGCCGAAGTGTTTCGGGATTTTAACCTTCTTCAGGGACGGACAACTGGAAACTGAAGAGAAATAAATCATATTTACTGTCTTAAAGCACTAAATAATCACAGGCTCTGAAAGGGGGGTTGGACGACGTCTCAAACACACCTCAGCGTCCGCAGCCTCGACAAATGGAAGGGGCGCAGCTTGTAAAATCGACCCTGGTGGGCCCACTCGCCCAATGCTCTCATTGAATTTAATTAAAGGGCTCATTTATAAAGCACACAGCCCGAGAAGCATAACACAATAGAATTAAAAAAAAAACCAAATTCACGCAGAGCATCCATAAAAGACGTCATCCCTCCGTAATGTAGTGAACTTTGATATGCTTTTTTGGGGGGTCATTAAATAAATGTACGTATTTGATAACTGGCCTTGCCGCTTCTTAATTGGTAGTCTTACAGAATTTATGCAGCTGGATTAGAGAGTATCATGTGGTGGCTTTTATATTATTATCTTTATCTTTATTAGACATAAGATCGGGAACAAACTTAGAAATCCCGGTGAAGATGATGATGGACTCTGTCAGGATTTATTAAAAAAAAAAAAAAACAACAGTGGGTCCCCCCCTAGACTTTCTCGTATGGTCAGATATGGGGATGGATATTTGAGGAGTAAACCGCAAGACAAGGATTATATTTTTATATTATGTACATTAAAAAATCATCAACAACAAATTAATTATAGTAATTGTTCAATGTTAAAGTAAAGTTGAATAAATCGGACTCTGCACGAATAAAAGGTAAAGTAGCACTTCCGGTTAACAGAAATAGCTTAAAAGTTGATAGAAATCTACGTTTTGTACCGAATACTTGTATGCAGAATTGGGTTGACCGAAGTGAAAGCGTCCTCAGGTTATCGTGTTTGCACACACAGAGAGAGAGAGAGACAGACAGACAGACAGACAGACAGACAGACATAATTCCCAAATGATTCCCAAAATATTTTCGGTCTCAGGGAGGTCTAAAACGACGAGATTCATCAAAATGTCGACATCGAATGTTTGGCCAACTCCAATACTCTCCCAATGCTTCATCTACGAGAAAGTAAAAAAGAGGGGGCGTCAATGGAAGAACGGGCACGGAAACGGCAGCGAATATCCATGAACTCGTCACTACCAATCACCGGCTGTGCACTTTAGGAGTGCCAGCCGTCTGGAACAGGAGTCGACTCCTCCTCCTCCTCCTCCAGCCGTTCTGTTCATTTCTGCCATAGGCTTGGAGGCTCGGCAGCTGCTTTTAGAGACCGTCAGAAAAAGCGAAGGACACTCGCCGCTGATTCATCATCATCATCATCAGCGGCTTAACAAGGGTTGACAGCGTGCTCCGATTACAGCGCGTTGACTGGGACCCTAACAAGACCTGCGCTTAAAGCTTCATTCAGGTCAGGCCCGGGGAGGACACGTGGCGGCGCAACGGGCGGCCATGAAAAGGAACGTAGAGCCTGAGGAGCTCATTGCGCCAAAGGCAGAAGGAAACAATAACGGAGGGTTCATCGTCACGATTTTGTGCACTTCGATATCTCTTGGTAATGTCGTTTAGATGGTGTTATCGTCGTTATTACTGAGTGACTCGTCGTTCACGATTCAGATAAATAAAAACCGTTAGACAGGTTATTGGCTCGCGCACTCTCTACCACAACGGCGCGCGCACTTGAAGGCACATGTTGCACAGGAGATGAGGAGATAACGTGCTGATCACTTCTGTTTTTAGGGCGCTATGCGGACTTGCGGTCGTTACAATGAAGGAGGGCCGCACAGTTCATCGTAAATGAATCGCAATTCTGATTATTTGGCTGCTGTGACATCGCAATTGTGAGTAGCGACTATTGAGATGGTCCATGTCGTACTTCTGGCACCCTCTGTTGGAGTTCAAGCTTCCCCAGTTTCAGACTTCAGTGTGGCCGGGCGGGTGATTTGGTGGCCAACCAGGTTGTCCCATTTAATGCGAAATCAAAAAACAATACGAGGCCCATCTTGGAGATGCATTGTTCGAACTTTGATGCTAAAGAAAATGGTTAACAACAAGGTTTTCACAGGCTCAGTCAGTCCTTATGATGTCCTCCTCGCAAATGACGCCACCTTCTTACGAGTTTGGCGGTTTCCTGTGGGACATAAAGGGGAGGGGCAAGGACAGGTACCTTCAGTGGGCGGATTCTCGGCGCTGCGGGGAGAGAAATGATAACGAGTAAGCGGCAGCGCCCCCTCGTGGCACGGCAGGTCATTACAGATCTCGATCCACAGACGCACACGCGTGACAACAGCAAATGAATGTTGTCACCCATCACAGCCACGTTCGTGAAGCGCAAGTGCGCCGGCGAGTCCTGATCACATGACCGCCACGGCGACCGAGTGCAATGCTTTACTAGCAGGCTGCGCCTTACCAACAGCTTTTAAAATGTCTGCACGGCCTTCTCTTCGGTTTACGGCAGCCACAGGAAAACAGCTGAGAGACGTTAAGCGATGCTGAACCCAAATCACCTTACGCGTTTGGGACGTTTCAGTACCAAAATGGAGAGAGTCGACAACAATATGGAATTATTTTATGTTGATCCCAACAGTCTGCTCTGCAAACTGCGGACGCGCTGCACTCAAAAAATTCACCCAACCTTCTGAAGTTCAGCCTCGTAGTCGAGACGTTGCTGTCGCTTCACTTCACAAGACTCTGCAACGCTTCATTACCGCATTTATTCGCGTTTAGGTTCTCCCGCGGATAAGTCGCGGCTTGATTTTACGGTATAATTTCTGGTATTTCATGAAGTTGGTCGTATAAGTCGAATGCGTAAAAACTCACGCTATTGGTCCAGTAGATTACGATATGCTAACGCCCGGCCGCCCACCCGAGAGACTAACCACGGGGCACACGGCCTTTTTTTTTTCTATGTATTGTGCCTACTTGACCACATGGCGATACCCGGACTATTCCGAAGCGACATTTGCACTGGTTTGTGTTTTTTGTATTTCATGTCCTCATACACTTTTATCATAAGAGCAACCCTTATCTACGATGGAGCGTTCGATCAGAAGAAAATATGAAGCTGGTTTGAAATGAAAAGTCGTCAAAGTGGCGAAAGAAACTGGTAACTGAGCTGCTGCCACAAAATTTGATGCGTCAGAGAAACTGATGAGTGAGATTGGAGGAGGCAAGAAGATGTAAAAAAAAAAATGTAATTGTCGCATTTTTGAAGGGGCATATAAGTCAGGGTCTGATTCTATGATCGATTTTTTGGATTTCAAGACCCGACTTATACGAGAGTATATATGGTAATAATCACAGAACGCAATTCTTCTCTACCTTCCCGACTCTGCCCCCTTAACGAAACATGGCGTCTTTTACGCCGGACCCTACAGGAAACTACCAGCTGGAGGCACTTCGGGGTCAGGCAGAAGTTCCCATATGACCCTGCAGTTCCCCTTGTGGCACAGATGTAACCCCGCAGGGCTGTGCTACCGGACTACAACTCCCAGCCTGCATTGCAGGCATCCACATAGGCAGCGTCATCCGAGAGGAATGCCACCCATTGTGTCAGTCTTGTGTAACTCTCCCTGTGCTCTTCCAACAAGCTGGCCTCCCAGCCGGGTGACTGTCCATGAACTATCCTGGCTGGTATGCCAGCCCGCGCCCGACGTCCGTTACACGAATCACAACCAAACCTCAAGCAATATAGAAACTGCCCATCTTATAGAGCAACCTGGGATCAGCAAGGGGTTCGTCTGTGACAGCACAGATGATGTAGCGCCGCCACACTGACCACCGTATGCCCCCTTTGGAAACGCCACTCGCCCTCTCAGGACGACTCTGTGCTTTCTGTCAGCTGACCCTTGGTGCCCAGTGATGGCACAGCAGGTGGAATCTCAAATAATGTAATTTGTTTCCTGTCCTCCGGTGCTTTCTATTTTATTCCTCGTTTTTTGATTCATGTTCTCACACACACAGAACGTTATACTTGATGTGCAAATCTGTTGATTGCATTTAGTGCTGAATATTTGATTCACGTCTCTGTGCTTCTCCTTCTAACTTGTTACGTCTCGGCCAAAAAGCCAAAAACAAATCTCACCCCAGGGGAGCCTGACCCTGAGAAAGTGGGAGGCTTCGGCCTAATGGGCCCCCTGAGAACGAAGGTTTATTTAAGAAATCTCAGAAAGCTCAAAAAAACAAAAAAAAAAAAAACAACAACAAGTCAATCCAAAAGCACACGAGTCCCGAAACGAAATCTGAAAATCGACATGGAAGGCGAAAAGAGTCGACGATCCAAAGAAACGAAGCGCAACTCGCAGAGGAGATCCACCAAAGAAACGCATTCAATGAACCGCAGCGACCGCACTTTCCTCGCTTGGCCTTAATTAGTGGGGGGCGGGCCCTTGTGGTGAGGTCTTGGTGGCCCCGTCTCTTGGGGTGGTGGGTCCGCCCCCAAAATACAAGGAGAGCAAGCTTATGAGCACGGAGATTAAATCGATCCATACAATAAAATGCTAATGTCGGTCTGCCTGTTGGTGTAACGTAAGGAAACGACGACACAACGAAGAGGAAAAAATCCCTCATCATCGAACCCACCTAATCCAGTCCTCTGCCGCGGGGGGTGGAGTTTGTCCCGGAAGCCAAAAGACCCTCGTCATGCACACTCCTGCTCATCTTCTCATGCGTTTACTCCGCCGTGATTATCATAACGAGTTCTAATTGTACGTCTTTTTCTGTTACAACAAGTTTTTACAAATGGTGTGTGTGGTGAAGGGCGCTACATTTACCAATAATCTAAATGTGTTCCTCCAAAAGACCACCGCCCTGTAGGGGGTGCCAGGTGTGTTTGTTGTTGTTCACCGAGGTATGGCGACTACAGGAGGTGGGTGTCTAGCTGGGGTCTTCTGCTCCAATCTTCCTAAAATTTTGGGGTTGGCCTTTCAAACTGCCCATTAAACTGGCAGAATGCCCGGACCCTCTGAGTCACCCGATTGGTCAGTTTTGCTGTGGCTGCTCAGACAGGAAGCGCCAGACAGGGAGACCGAAGAAAGATGTCAGGAGGAACGCCGAGAGTCGCCAACACACACGTGAAGTATTTGTGTTTTCACGGTGGGTAAACGGAGGGTGGGGGGCTGGGCAGGGGGTTCACCCGTCTGCTCTTAGTGGCGGTCAGAAGAGTCTGAGAAGCAGGACTTATGGGAATGCGACAAAGAGGACACGGTGGCCAACACGAGGACAGCAAGGAAAGGTGTTGGACCAGCGGTGGGCAAGAGAAGAGTTTTCAATTTATTTTATCATCGACATGTAAGGTTGCTCAGAATAAACCAAATTGACATGACGTACTAACGTAAACAAAACATAAATAACAATATCGACATAAAAGGTGGGAATAAACGAATCAAAGAGAAACGTAATGAAGGAATTTAAATGCAAACCAATGGGCGGAGCCCCACATTAAACGTAACATAACTGAAAGTTTTGAAAATTTGCAAATCGCTCGACTCCGGCACATTGGAAATCATTCTACGTACAAAAATACTACTGTGCGTTAAAGATTCCAGCAGCAAGTCTGAATGCTCACCACATATTTCTCTTTAATGAAACGAAAAAACATCGGACCACAACTTATGATGGCATCGAAACTGGCGACCCCATCAGCTTCATCGGTTTGAGACGGCGCCATTCGTTCTGTGAACTCCAGCAGTTCATCAGCGCAGGTGCGGCTCTTACCTCCGAGCTCCGCGCTAGCCGTGCTGGTTGGGCAGGCACTCACTCGCTCACCCACCGATGCTGCGGACCACCAGGACGGGTTTCAGAGTTTCGACTCGCTTCCAGTTTCGAGATGGCCCTCCTCCTCCTCCTGCTGCTGCTGCCTCGGCTCTTATCGTCTTCTTCTCCTTCTCTTTCCGGGCTAACGTCACCCCAGTCGTTCACTTAAACAGGAGAGGAGCAGGAAAAACGCAACACCCCAAAACGCAAAGCAGCTTGGGTAACACAGTGGCAGTGACGTAGCTCAAGTTTGTGCCGCGCAGGGCGGGGCGGGGCCTCAATTTGCCGCCCTCCAACATATCTGAATATGTTAAACTATTTAAACAGAAAATTAAAATAACGTATAGAGAAAAATTAAGATACATTTTGCATAGATTTATTCATATATAAACAGCAATAATTTTTTATATACATTTCTAAGCATCAACTAGACCAGAATATAGTATAGACGCACTGATAAGCCGTGTTCTAATTATTAGTTTAATATAATTACGCTACGAAAACCAGAACCAAAGTCGGGTACAAGTGATAGGTGGGGATGTTTTCTGCGCAGAGCAAGAACGCATTCGGATTAATAACGAAATGAAATTATATAAATTATAAATTAGTTCTTTATCTTCCTAGAAATTATTATCGGTGCCTCATACATTTCAACTGCTGTGTCTGATGCAGGAGGACAGTCTGAACATCACTTTTCAAGCATTTGTGGTTAAAAAAAAAAAAAAAATCGGTGAATTTGACTTTTTTCATACATGAGTGATATTTTTCTTAACCCTGCTGCTTACACTCGAATTGTGCTGAGCCTTGTGGCCAATAATGCCGTCCCCAAAAATGTGCTGCCCGCGGCCCCCTAGCTACGCCACTGGCAGTGCACATCTGGGGTGGCGACGTTTTTAGCGAGGACTGCACTGGCAACGTTCGGGGGGAGGTCAATACGACTCTCGTGATAGGCGTCGGTATAAAAGAAAAAGCGGACTACACTCTGAAGGGTACGATGCAAAAGTGCTGGTGCCGAGGACTGACCCACAGACTCCCCATCATCTGCCATGGAGGATGGAGGTCGAAAGAGCAGACCCTCGTCATGCACTCAATTGGTCTGCTCCTGCCGTGATTATCAGAATGAATTCTAATTTTGTATCTTGTATAAAAGCAGCTCTTTTCTTTACAAATGGTGTGTGTGGTAAAAGGCGCTACATTTACAGACAGACAATCTGCCCAGATGCCCAGATCCTAGTTGATTGTGCCAGCAGGGGGCGCTGCGTGTTTGTCGTTCATTGAGCCATGGCGACTACAGGAGCTCGGTGTCTGGCAGGGGTCTTCTGTTCCAATCCTCCTAAAATTTGGGGGTTGAGGTTTCAACCTGCCAAACCAGCAAAGGGCCATTAAACTGGCAGAATGCCCGGTCCCTCCGAGTCACCCGATTGGTCAGTTCTGCTGTAGTTACGCAGTTCAATAGAATACAATACAGTTTATTGTTGTATAGCCCAAAATCACACAAGTTGGGCCGCAATGGGCTTTAACAGGCCCTGCCTCTCGACGGCCCCCCAGCCTCGACAAGGAAAATGTGACTGAGCCTGGAAGAGCCAGACGAGGGAAGCTTACACACGAAGGACACCGAGGATGGCGTCAGTAGGGGGCGCCGTGTGCGCGTCATTCATTACGATATTCAGTACTGACGATGGCAACCAACAGGCAGGGACTTCTGCTCCAATCCCCCTTAAATTTCAGGCTCAGAGTTTTAATATGCGGACTAAGAAAATGGCCGGAGTGACTTACTGTACGTTTGTCACAGCTTTGTCACTTTTTTTTTTTTTTTTTTCCTGCAGTCTAAACCGCCGCCACACTGCTAAATTAAATTAGATGTCCTCTAATTTGCTCTTAAATTCTTATCTTCGGTTCCCCCCCTCCTCGAGCTTCTCCTCACATCTCTTGTATTATGGATCGGACCCCATGAAAACGGAGCGCTGCGTACAATTAAAAAATGAGCACGGGGGGACGCAGATGTTCCTTTTTTTCTTAATAAAAAATCTCTTGGTTTAATGGGCCAATTTACACTTTGTAATTACTAGTGCAAATCAACATCGCCAGCACGAAACGTGCCAGGCTCGCAGCCCCCCGGGGCTGGCATCTCTCAAGTACGTGCCCACCTTCTGCTCGCTGAACAAATGATCCTCGGGGTAAGTGCAAACGCATTTGGAAATTACAAAGGCGTTAGGAACGTCACATCGGCACAGGGGGTCACTGCTTGTGCCCGCCGGGTGGCACCTCACTGTCAGGTGGGGTCTTCACTCCTGTGAAATACTGCAGGTGCGCGTGTGGTGGTGCAGACTTTAAGAACAGAAGGCAACCCTGAAAACAACAGACATACGTCACTGAGGTGACCTTAAAACTGGGGGGGCCTTAATGGGGGGATTGGTGAGTTAATCGTTTATGTGCACGAGTACCGTTGGGCACAGCCACCCCTCATTAGCGCTCTATGGGACGTTAAGGAAGAACCTGCACTCATGGGGTCCGAGATGAAGGACGACGAGGATGAGCAAACCTAGAAGACAGACAGAGGGACAGGGACCACCGGGGCCAGCATGATGGATGGAAGGAGATGTCCTGTGTTGGAACGAGTGGAATGGCACTCCAAGGGACACAACCATTTTTGCCGATTGGTTGGATCGAATGAGACTGTGGGCACCCAGGGTCCTGCAGAGACCGATAGAACTGGTGGGACGAGGCAGCCGGGCAAGGTGTGTGCCAACGGGGACTGGAGGAGGTGGCTGGGATTGGCAGAAAAGACCTCATAAGCGAGAGAGAAAGGGGCACCAGGGACGAGAGATGGGGGGCGATTGTGTCACTGGGTTTAGATCCTTAGTTATTGATCGGTTTTATTGATTAGTTTGATGTTTCCACACTGCACTCTTTTCATGGACGTTTATTCAGCGAGGAGTTTATTAAACGCGTTGCACTTTGTATCCTCATTTGCTCCTCTTCATCCTCAGCTGTGACTATCGATGTACCGGGAGACCACGGTCTGTGAACGCTGGGGACATCACAGATCCTGAGACACCTGGACTTCTCCACTGAGGGCGGCTGCCCACCCAACCACAGCTGCCGAGACTAAACCACTTTTTTCTCAGCCCACCCACTACACACTTGGCAGCAGATTGCTCGAGTGGGTGACAAAGTGGGCATCCCCACCGTCATAAAGCAACAATGTGAGCCCCTAGCCTCCCCAATTGGACATCCTCAGCAGCGCTTTGAGACTAGAGTGGAGAGAAGACCCCAGCCTTGATGGGGGTCCGGCCTCCACAGACAGCGAATTGGGACACACCTCTCAAATAACGAGTGAACGGCGCCCAAGAGCGACCCCCCGCTACCTGCAATTCCCCCACAACACACGGTTGAAGGTTTGCTCAAAATCCACACGACACAATCCAACTCGGCTCTCCTACTGTCACCCACCCATCACCAGCCGTGCCCAGGTGAAGAGTTGCTCTGCTGTGCCACAACAGTATTCTCTTTGTTCCTCCTGAGTTTAAGGCTCAGCCGTCAGATGGAGTCTCCTCTCCCACACCCTGGTGAAGATGTCACTTGGGGACCTGAGGAGTGGCTGGAACACAACCTCTGGTCACCCCTCTTAAATATGGGGACCACCACACCAGTTTGCCAGTCCGAGGGTATGCAGTTTGGCTTGTTAACTACGCTACTTTACCAGCATCTGGTGCTCTCAGCAGTTCTGGTGGGTCTTGTCAGTTTCTGCCATCAAAAGCTTAAGAGTTACGATGAGTGGCATTCCAACGTCGTGCCCCTCAGAGGTACAAGGGGGTCCTGGGCTTTTGTTTGCATTCCCGTGAATTGTCCACTTAAGGCTGGCACACCCTAAGGAATCCCACTCTCCATACTTGTTTTATCAGATATTCCACAGTACCAGAGTAACACTGCAGTGCTCAGCTGGGTGGTCTGACATGGGGTACCCTCACACGCTGTGACCAAGTAGGGGAGGAGAGTAATGACTGGTCAAAGCCATCAGAGGCAGATGTTTCACGCTGGGAAGATGGAGACCCCAAATATAGAGAGGTAGGCTGAAGGGGGGTGCCAGGTAGTGGTCCTGTGCCAGGCTTGTGTTCACCCCTCTTCACATCCCCATTACATTCCAGCTCTCCCGTTATCTGAGATGGGCGAAGGGCAGTTTGATTGGCGTTTCCCACCTTACCCCATTTCCTAGGCACTCCAGCTGAGCAGGATATACAGTTGGCATCCGTGTTACTTCTGACAAAAGCCCATAAAGTGGGTAGCAAGAAATACAACAATTTCCTCATGCCCTGTGCCCATCGTCTTTCAGGTGGCGAGCATTACAGCAAACCATTGTGGCTGCAAATGCCCACCGAGCAATTTGTTTGTTTCGCTCTCCGCCTTTCAGCCGAGGGTCTCAGTTACTCCCCTCAGCCACAACAATGAAGCCCCCCTGTCGATACACCCCAGCCGTGACCTGGAAGCCCGAATTCTAGAAATGAGGCACATGTGAGGGGAAGTTCATCGCATAGCCAGTCAGTCATTGAGAACTCGCCATGATGACAACAGCGGACCACTCAGGTCGACACACGCATACAATGAAAATGGGGGGGCGGGGGGAATAGGGTGGGGGAGTTGAGAAAGACGACTCGAAAAAAGAAATCGAGACGGGGAAGCCTGACAGGCGATGTTGCACCATGGTGGGTCGATTAGTCGTGCAACTCGAAATGAAATTTGGGCCTTTTGTTGCTGTTAAGGAGCAGCAGGGGGCGCAACGAGGGACCCAATCAGGAGACGGTTAACCAACATTCACAGCATACAGCAATGAGCTGGCAGGAAACAGAAAGCGCTGGCCGGTAGGAGGGGCCTTTCAGATGGGATGTTGTACCGGAAACCCCAGGGACATTTTGTTTGCTGGCTGCATAAAGTCCGATTTCTGCAACATTGTTTTTGTCGGCTTGGTTATCTCACATAATATTGACGAGTCTCCTTTTACAAAGCAACTTTGAATGTCCTACCAACTACTGCGGTGGTAAAATGACATCTGTGCCACCACAACCACCTCCTTTTATAATGGTACAACATAAGAAGTAGCTTCACCTCAAGTAGCAACTTTGGGTATCCTGCTGACTACGCCAGTTTAGGAGGGGATGGGGTGGTAAATGGCATTTGGGTCACCAAAACCTCCTTCTTCACGGTATAAGATAATAGGATATAAACTTTAACTCAAGTAGCAAAACTGGGCATCCTGCCGACTACACTGGTGGGAGAAAATGGCATCCGTGCCACTAACATGACCTTATTGTTTACAGTACAAGATAATCATCTTTATCTCGAGCAGCAACTTTGGATATCCAGCTGAAGAGGACATTAGGGGTAAAATGTGCCCTTAAAATAACCTACGGTATAAGATAATAAGCTTTGCGTATACTGCCGACTGTGCCAGTTTTGGGGTAAATGGCATTTGTGCCGCCAAGATCTCCTCCTTCACTGTATAAGACAGCAGGATATACAATTTAACTGAAGTAGCGACTTTGGGTATCCTGCCCACTACTATACCAGTGGGTAATGAGGCTGATAACTACAATAACTGCCTTTTTCCTGGCATGACACGGTACTCTTTACCTCAAGTAGGAACTCTGAGCATCCTGCCGACTACTCCAGTGGAGGAAACAGGCATTTGTGCCACTAAGATAATCTTGTCATTCACAGAAATAGATAACACACTTTAGCTCAAGGAGCAACTTTGGGTATCCTGCCAACTATACCAGTGTGGGTAAAACAGCATCTGTGCCACTAAAATAACCTCCTCCTTCTCCTCTGGGTAAGATAATAAGCTTTATCTCAGGTAGCAACTTTGGGTATCCTGCCGACTACACCAGTTTTTTATGGAGGTAAAATCGCATCTCTGCCACTCAAATAACCTCCTGCTTCTCCTCTGCATGAGACAATAATCTGCATCTCAGGTAGCAACGTTGGGTATTCTACTGACTACACCAGTGGGGGTTAAATGGCACCTGTGCCCCCCAAATACCATGAATAAGAAAGTTATAAGATAAAGAGCTGTACCTCAAGTTCCAACTTTGAGTATCCTGCCAACTACACCAGTGGAGCTAAATAACAATCACCTCACGTTTCACTAAGCCAGTTAACAGAGTTTAACTCTTCGTGTGCCAACATTGGGCATGCCAGTGGGTCATCTGCACAATCAACATAACCACCTTATATGCTCTTTAAAATAATATTTATTTCATGAAGAAGCGTTGGGTAAATCACCTTAGAGACATTGCCAATGTGCACCGGTGGTAACCCCTTAAACTGCTTATATTGAGAACAACAAAGAAGGAAGAAAAAAAAAAAAAAAAGATGAGTGTGGGGAGAACTGGGATGGAGAAGAAAAGAGGAAGAAATGGAGACTTGATTGACAAGCTGATGTCTTCAACAAAGGGGCCGCAGCCCTGAGTGGGGTTCAGATTCTTGTTTGGTCTTTGGTTGTTCACTGCGGAGGCCGTGATTTGTCCGAATGCTGCTCTTGCTTGTTATTTGCCGTATTTCCCGGTGCACGTGTCTTGTTCCTTGTGTTTTGTGGGCGGCTCCTCAAGGGGCGGGGCTCACCTGTCAATCAGTGCAAGAATTCTGGCTGCTTGTACCTCCCACATATTCAGCTCCTCTCCGGTTGGTCTTTTTAATTTCTCATCTTGCCCCACCCCTAGCACGCTCAGCCCCACCCAAATCAAGGCACCGCAAATTACTACCCTCAGAATTTCCTTAACAGGAAGTGGTGTGAAAGGCGCTATATAAAATAAACACATCTTAAATTATTATTTTTCTTTTCATTGTCTTGTCAAGAACTAGTGTGAAAGGCGCTATATAGAATTGAAACCGGAGGATCGGCTCTTCAGCAACCGATTTTTGGGGTCACGATGTAATAAATCTGAACCGACTTTTCACCCCCCATAAACAGGATAGAATGAGGGTCACCTCTGGTAGAAATGTCCATTACAAATGTCAAAAAATTAAAATAAAACAAAGCGTGTCCACGTGTGTCACGAGGCTTGTGACGCGCAGTCATTGTGTGCTCCTCAGAACTGCGGCGACAGATCATCAAACGTTCACTTCGCTTCTGCAATCCACGCAGTTGACCTTCACGGTGTTGCGCTTCCATGTCGTGAAGTTGCGGGTCACCTCTTCAGAGCTCACATGCGCTCACCTGCCCTGAATCTCTTTCCATCCTGTCCCACCCTTAAGGACTCGCGTGGGCTATCAGGGAGTCGATAGTGGCAGGCAGGCTCATACAGCAGGTGGCGCTGTGCTAATTCTAGCCATGCTCTTATTTTATGAATGTCGGCTGTAGAGCAGCACGGTGGCGCAGTGATTAGCTTCTTAGATTGGTGCCCACCTCTTGCCTATCACCCCACAGGTAGGCTCAAATGTGTGCCGCCTTTGCACTGGCACCCCCTACAGAACTGGGTCCTACTCTGTGCCCTCTGGACTGGGTTTGTACTCCTGCCAAGCATACCAAGTTTAGAAAGCAGATGAAGAGGGTATGTGATGATGATGAGGGTGTGTGATGAAAGAGGTGATTCTGATCCACAGTTGGCTCAAACAAAATAGATGGATGGCACTACACAAGGTGGGAGGGGTGGCTGGTATAAGCGTCCATATTGGAAACAGCAGTTTTGGTAAATGAATGGATGGCATCTATACTGGAGTTGAGCCTCCATAAGTGCACTGCTGTTGTAAGCTTAGGGTCTTTACACAAATGGGGTTTGAATCCCGACTTCCAGAGGCGGGTTAGCCAGATGGACAGATAGACCTGGAGAGCAGAGAATGAAGGCATACGGTGAGCGGCTCAAGGGCGCCCTCTAGGAGTGCATGAATACGAGGTGAGAAAAAGAAACGCATGTGGACCCTAATCTGCTCATTGAAAAGCCCCAATGTGAGACCCCTCCCTCCCATCCATCCATCCCATCCCATCCAACTTCAAACTGGACTGGCGAACTATCCAGACCTTACTAGAAATGCATGCTGGGAAAAGCTCCAGGTTCAATAAGACCCCAGAACCCTTAATGCAGAACATTGGAAGGGGAGGAGTCAAGCCATTTGACATGTGATGGGGACAGGTGTGGGTGGAGTCCGAAGTCAGACCACTCCCACGTTCAGGAATCCGCCCCTCACTGCAGAAGTTATGATGAAGTGAGGTTAGGGGCCGGAGTCTGGATTGGCTGGGGACTGCTGTGGACGGGGACAGATGTCAGACCACCCGCCAATCAGACATTCATTTTATTTTCAAAAGCCACAACATTACAACAAATCACAACTCCTCAGATACAACCATCCGTCCATTTCTGGACCTGTGACGGTTGGACAGGCGTCCTGTGGTCGGATTGTTCCTGCCTCATACCCGATGCCTGATGGGATAGGTTCCCAGACACCCTCAGTGCACAAGGGGCGGGGTCAGTGGCTGCAACGAGATTGGGGCGGAGTCAGACAGAAGACACTGCAAATGTTCGCCTGTTAGCTTATCTGTCACACGCTCCTTATATCTATTCATTTATTTATTCAACTCACTAATAAGTAATGATATTCTTTTTTAATTCATCACTATATAAAAGTAAATGCTGTCCACTGGACGGTAACCAGAATGCAGAATAAGGGGGCATGGGGTCGGTGCAATGTTAGGACATTAAAGTTGGGGTTTAGCGCAGTGCAGTGTGTAACCTATTTAGGTCAAAACGTAAAATCAAACCGCCAATGGGGGTCTCTAATTTGTGTCTGTGTAAACATAACTAAATAAAAACCTTAAATCACTTAGACACCCAATCCCCCCTTAGCCTCACCTGAGACCCGATACATGTCCCTAAACTGCGCCACTTTGGGGTCGCGAGAGTGAACCTTCCAAAAAAAAAAACAACAACAAAAAAGCGTGCTGTACTGTTTACGGCAGTGTGGCCCCCTAGCGGTTAACGTTTTCCACTGCAAATTACCAGAACACTTCAGCGACCCTGAGCAGGTCAAAAACGCCATTCGGTTGGGAAATTATAGTTAATTGAATATCATCAAATTATCTTTAATGTATTTTGTGTCCTTTATAAAACTCCTGAAAGAATGTGCTCTGTAAAGGCGCTATATAAATCGCATTGCGTTTTAATTACTCCTTAAATGAGTCTATCGGGTTGCAGGGCTTTAGGCGAGTTTAAAGGTCAATATTCGTTAATTTGTTGTCAACCGCTCCTAATTCTCCGTATAAATTAAAGTAGAGCGACGCCGTACATGATCCGGTTTTGGTTCTCAAACGAAACGGGGGAGAGGCGCTATATAAACAAAACGTATTAATATTATTATTGATTTAGGTCCGCATCAGCTTCAATAAACACTCAGAATGGTGAAATTCCAAAGAGGACCCCGGACGCCCACCCACACTCGGGCTCATTCTGGTGACGTCCTTCCTGGTAGCCCACTGGACATGAAAGATCTCGGTTTGCCCATATGAATACCCTTCGCAGCATGGCACGGTCCTTCGGCAAAAGGGACCACTCATATCCCAGTAAAGTACCATTAAAGAACCAGTCAGCGTTAAAAAGGTCTGTCGGGGTCGGGTGGGCCTTGTGGGCGGGACTCGTCTGAGCAGCTTGCCTTGTTGACGGGTGTCAAGCCGGCGGGTCGCGTTTTGTGTCACCTGCGAATCCACGAATGGTGAAGATGAATGCCAGGCGCCATCTGCGCGTTCAGCCCCCGACCTCCTAGTCGGTCTGAGCTCGTTTCGACAAATAATTCGTAGCTCAGTCATCTGCTCTCCGAACCCGAACGGCGCGGATCAACAATCGGCAACTGCTGAAAAAATGGAGCAGGAACCAACGGGAACGGGGAGCCAGCGTCCGTCGGCGGGGACATTGAGTCGTGTGTGGAAGCCACGAGGATATAATTAAATACGTTATTATTATTAATGACATGACGGATCGTTACAACTGTCCGCTACACTAAAGCGTTTAACGCAAAAAGGATTCGCGCCGTCCGGTGGCCAGCTCGGGGAGAGAGGGGCGTGTGGCTTAAATGGCGGTCTGTGGAGTCTGAGAGGCGTTGGAAATTTGTATTTTTTATTAATATTCCGACTATTTTGTTAAATAACCATAAACAGCGCAGTAACTACTTTAAAATAATTAAATTAATGGGTTGTGAGCAACTCATAACGACCCCCAGAGCACGGAGAAGGCGAGCGCAGTGCTTTGACAGCATCGGCAGAGGAAGAGGAGGACGTGGTAGGGGAGTGGAAGAGAAAGCGAAGATGAAGAGAACAGAAGAGGGGCGCCCTGATCCCGATTTTTTTTTGGGTGGGGTTTGGGGTTGTTGGTCTCTCAGGTGCGCCTGGCGGTTTGGTCAGACAGCATTTGATGCGCTACGGGACTTTCGGTGAGCCACGTCAAAGTGCGCACTGGTAAAGGCGCTATATATGCGTGGTGACCCTGCTGCCTTCACGGATTTCGAGTTCGAGTCCCGCGCCCGTGCGGAGTCTACCGGTATCTAAGGTGACACTTACATGTAATAATAATAATAATAATGGTAATAATAATCACCAACATCATCATCAAGGCTGGATTAAGACCCCCACCTCAGACTCCACCCGGGTGACTTGCAAGAATGCTGAGCGGCATTTCTCACTCCTGATTTTGGCGTGAGACTCATCGCTTCATCGCCATTTTACTCCACTGTTTTATTGGGGCTGCGGTGGGCTGGCGCCCTGTCGGGGTTTGTTTCCTGCCTTGCGCCCTGTGTTGGCTGGGATTGGCTCCAGCAGACCCCCGTGACCCTGTAGGTAGGATATAGTGGGTTGGATAATGGAGGGATGTTGGGGGCGTTTCTCTTCCTTAGTCATGTTGACTCTTGGTCTGGGGAGGAGGGGTCAGTGAGGCTATTGGTGAAAAGGCCCCTTACAGCCCCAATAATAAATACGTTTTATTGATATAGCGCCTCTCCCACGCTCGGTGACGGCAGCATTTACCGTTTCATGGATTACTGAATTAAGTTTGGGTAGTCATATAGGTTCTGCGGTGGGCTGGCGCTCTGCCCAGGGTTTGGGTTTGTTTCCTGCCTTGCGCCCTGTGTTTTGCCTGTGATTGGCTCCAGCAGACCCCCGTGACCCTGTAGTTAGGGTATAGCGGGTTGGATAATGGATGGATGGTCAGATAGGGTCGTGGGTTCGCCCGGTCCTCGTCCTGCATGTTCTCCCTGTTTGTTGTCCACTTTCCAAGGCTGTGCTTACATTTACTCATCACGTACTCAGCTATCTATTGATTGTATGCATTAATTGAATGCCAAAATCCAAGTTCACGATAAAGTTCTGATTATGTCATATAGTGCCTTTCATCTATCGATCGATCTGTCCTCAATCTATCTCGCTAGCCCTTTTCTCCCCAATGAAGGGTCGCGAGGCAGTTGATGCTCGTCATAGCAGGCATCGGACGCAAGGCGGGGACAGTGGCGGGACGGCAGAGACATCAGCAGGACTGCGCGCCAGTCCATCACAGATCACAAACCGGTTCACCAGACTCCACACCGGGAACTTCAATGGCGCCGCCCCTGTTCTCGGTGTTGCTAGGCAGCATCATTCCACTGTGCTATCCAAATCTAACACTACTAAACTATTGTATTCATATAGCGCCTTTCCCACACTCAAAGCGCTCACATTTACCGTTTCGGCGAGGATTGAAATCCCTTTGGCTAACCGGACAGAGTCGTGGGTTCGGCGCGGAGTCCGCCAGCTCCCCCTTTGTTTGTGTCTTCAGTGTCAGAGACTGGACTTGGATGTCTAAGCACGATGGCCACAACGAGGCGCTGCCGTCTCACAAATGTCGAGGCTGCGCCAAAGTTTGCACGTTCTCCCCGTGTTACCGTTGGGGTTATGTCGGACGCCCCAGTTTTCACAAATCAGGTCGTTTATGTTAATTGGTGCTTGCGGCTGGTGGGGGTCTTCGGGTGTCTTTACCATCGTCATGTCCTGACTTATGCTTCCCATGCAATCGAGATATAGGACGGGATTAATCGAATGGGAGAAGCGTGATGGGTTGAAAGGCGCTATATAAAACCATACTTGTGTTTATTTAGCCAGCGGGTTGCCTTTTTTATTTTCTCACATAATTCCACTTCTCAAATTGGGATTAACGTGAAATTCACCGAAACGTCGACCACCAGCCTCCACTCCAGCCACATTCTCCATTTGTCACAAATCTCACCGTCATGGTCAATGCAATGGACGCCGCACGGAGCCACATTTTTTTTTTTTTTAATTTCTACTCACTCTTCTCCCTTCAACTGCCATCCATTTTGTGACCCCATCACCCAGTGCTGGATCGGGGACTTGTGCCCCGTTCCGCCCCCGCACATCAGTTTCATTTCCTTTTTCTGTTTTATTAATTATTGCCTTGATGGAATCCGAGGAATGCGTTTTCAGTGGTGTCTTCGCTCATTGTTCTCTCCCCTATTTTGTCGGCCCCCTTGTCTCGGCTTTTCCACGCAGCCCCCCGACCTTCGGCGTATCAACAAAAGTTGTGGAGGCGCATCTTCTTATCTTGTCATGTCCCACTTTGTCGGAAACGCGATACCCCGTAGACGGAATTTAACGTCTCATTTATTCATTCACGCCGAGGCAAGAAAAAAAAAAAGCCATTTGGAGTTTTATAGCACTTTTCACGTCAGACATGATAATCTCAACGGCAACATTTACTGCAACGACACATTTCATACGGAGCTCAATGTGGTTTACAAGGTGTCAAAGAAAAAAAATAAAAATAATAAGCGACATGCGAAAATGACATTATAAACTCAATACGCACGGGCATATCATAAACATAATAAGGTACAGAAAAAGTGAGGTCCGCACATGCACATTGATTTTTAAGTCTCTAAAGAGAAGTCCGATGCTGTGCTAGCAGCAGCAGTAGCCTGGCAGTGCCAGGAAAACGACATTCAATTCGATGAGGGCAGAGGCGAGGTGAGCAGGCAGCAAAAGGAGACGTCCATGCCGAGTTTAAATGAAATAAGGAGGGCTACGGCCCAAGAGCCGACCAAGTTGAAGTGGGCGGGGCCGTTTGGTTCAAATCGCGAAGTAAACGACGGGCTGGTGCGGCTTCCTGCCTTGCGCTCAGTGCTGCCAGAGTTGGCTCCGTCACCCTGATTGGTTAAGCGTTTACCCTCCCGCCTTTCTTCCGCTTTTTAATGCTAAAATACACCGCGATTGTTAAATTAACATCCAAGTGGCCAGCTGTTCGATACAATGCCCGTGAGAAGGGATCCCAGCTTCCCTCGCGTGTCACCTGTAGTCGCACACGGCGACCCCGACATTTCACTTTTGTAGTGGCGTCACGAATCAGACAGGCAGAGGGACAGAGAGACAGACAAACAATCCAGTCATCCTCACCACCACCACCACCCACGCATCACCCACTTTCCAACTGCTCCAGCTCCCCCAATTCCAATGCGAACAGTCTGTGGAACATCACGCAAAACCTACCAGGGTGGTGATGGTGGTTGGGGAGGAGCAGTTCGAGGTTCACACGCACCCGCACCGTCCACGTTTATCCGACTGCTTTTACTTTTTTTTTCTTCTTCCATTTCACATTAAAAAAAGAAGACGCCGCACAGACAACCCAAGCCCACCACCAACCCCCGGCGGCCGCTCGATCGCTGCACAAGACGGGCAGCAGATGAAGCGCAAATTCGGACTTTGGCTGAGCTGAGCCGTGCACACCTGGCCAGCCCCGCTTACCGTTGTCGGAGATGTGATTCGGCGCGTCCGGGTGTCCACCTGATTTCGCCGAGGCGCTAAGTTGAATGTAGATTCCTATGTAATGTAAAATCCCCAGGATCACTCCAAACGCTCCCATTGTTTCGCTTTTGTTCCTCTTCTTCTGCAATTCCCAGGACTCTTGGCTACCCCGCTCACATCAGGGACGCGTGGGGGGCGAAAAACGCAATTTAGAGCCAAACGGAATTATCCTCGATGTGCAGAAGTAGGACTCCTGTCGGGCTGGGGAGAAGGTGCAGTGCCAGTGGTGCAGACAGCGAGCTCCGCTGCCGGTCCCTGCTCCTGCCTGGCGGAGACTGCGGCGGAAGGAGATGCGATCTGGAAAAAAATTAGAGAGAGTGAGGGAGGAAGGTGAGGGGAGGGGGGATGCGGGGGGCAGTGCCCAGGCTGGCAACGGAGACATCAATTAGGCGGAGGGATCTGAGCTGCTGATTTATTCATTAAACTTTTACAGGGCAGACGTTTTTAAAGGGGCCGAGCCACGGAGTTACGGGAATGCGCAGCGCGAGGAAAAGCGCAGCCACCCCGATGATCCGCGTGCTCGCGCGAGCAAGGCCGCGCTCTGGAATAACAAAGCGCGCGCCCAACGGAGGATGACACTTTATCCGTCAAGATGCTCGGAGGAGACAATTAGGAGGTGGCCGCCGCAGCGTGTCAAGGCGGGGGTCTGACTTTCCACGGCTAATTGGCCAGAGACGCCGGCGAGGTGTGACAGGTCGCTAACAGGCGTGGGCGACCTTCTTGGTTTTGCCTTTTTTTGTTGTTGTTTTACGATGAATTGAATTAAAATTGCCCCCTGCCGACTCACACATCAAGACATGGATGTGGGGGACGTCAGGTGGGCGTATTTGACGGCTGTAACCAAAGGGCTAATGGAACCTGGCGCCTAGAGCTGTTCGATTAAATCAATCTGTATAGCGCCTTACACGCACCATACTTAACCTGTGAGTAGCGGAGGGTTATGGAAGAGTCTGCGCGAGTAGAAGTCCCAGCCGGGACGCCAGTCCTGCTTAGACACACAAATGCTTTCTTCCTTTTGGGTCATCAGCACCACCAAGGCAGATTGTGGCGTAGCGGTTGAAGCTTAGGACTCCAAAACCTTGAGGTTGAGGGTTCAAATCCCACTACTGACACTGCGACCCCGAGTAACTCAATTCATCTGCCTGCACTCCATTTTTGAAAATCGAGGAAATGGTACAAATTTTGTCTCAAGGTGTCAAGCCAAATAATAAAAGTCTGAACTGACACAACGGGGATTTAAACGTGTATGGCACGTAATCAACTGGCACTCAGGACCGGGAGAAGAGAACGGGATATCCAGCCCAAAAATTGCAACCAACCTATTTACATACACTCGCCAAAATACATTTTAGTCAAGATTTAAAGGTAAAGCCATTGAGTTTACATCTTTACATTCACACCAGAAGAGTCCATCGCTCCAGTGCTCACGGCCCTCTAAGGTCTGAAGCACAAAGGTCGGGGACTTCAGCTAATGAGTTCTCGGTTCAAAAGTCACACTCGGTCATCCTCCACAGGAAGATCCTGTCAATTACAGTACGTGAATATGGCATGTGATGGACTGACACCCGACGCAATCAGACAAACTGTAATGAGAGCTGGCTACTCAACCACCCTATTGACCTCGAAACACCAAAATCATATCAAGTTTAGCCCTGAAGGTCTCCAAAGGTCCTGCTCTACATCACACTACTTGGTAATTTATGCCATCACCTTAAGAAAGGTTTGAAAAACTTGACTGTAATTTTTGTCATTTTTTCCTTTAAAAGTTTGCAACCCAAGTTCACTCAATTGCTTGAAATCACTGTTGACCTGTAAAGCCATTGCTGGCCTGGAGCTCTCACACCAAGACCCCTGTGTGACTTTGCTCCTTACTTGATAGCCAAACTTACTTTTACCAATGGAGCGTGCGGACACTGGGTCATTTAATGCAGCATAGAATTTCTCACATCTGATTTTGGAGAAAGACTTGATTCATGCATATTCAATCGTTTCATCAACCCAAGGGTTACTCCATTGGTCATTTGAACTCACGGATACTCAATCTATTTCATTGAACAGGTTGGTGGGCACACGCCAAAAACACTTCTTTCGGCTGTCGCCACAGCAGATCATCTTCCATATCTTTCTGTCCTCATCATCTCGCTCTGTCACCCCCGTCACCTGCATGTCCTCTCTCACCACATCCATAAACCTTCTCTTAGGCCTTCCTCTTTTCCTCTGCCCTGGCAGTTCTATCCTTAGCACCCTTCTCCCAATATACCCCTCATCTCTCCTCTGCACAGTCCAAACCAACACAATCTCACCTCTCTGACTTTGTCTCCCAACCGTCCCACCTGAGCTGACCCTCTAATGACCTCATTTGTAATCCTGTCCATCCTCGTCACATCCAATGCAAATCTTAGCATCTTTAACTCTGCCGCCTCCAGCTCTGTCTCCTGTGCCACCGTCTCCAACTCATATCACATAGCTGGTCTCACTACCGTCCTGTAGACCTTCTCTTTCACTCTTGCTAATATCCATCTGTCATAAATCACTCCTGACACTCTTCTCCACCCACTCCACCCTGCCTGCACTCTCTTCTTCACTTCTCTTCCACACTCCCCGTTACTCTGTACTGTTGATCTCAAGTATTTAAACTCATCCACCTTCGCCAACTCTACTCCCTCATCCTCACCATTCCACTGACCTCCCTCTCATTCACACACATGTATTCTGTCTTGGTGGTCCTAATGACCTTCATTCCTCTCCTCTCATATCTCCACCTCTCCAGGGTCTCCTCAACCTGCTCCCTATCATTGCTACAGATCACAATGTCATCAGTAAACATCACAGTCCACGGGGACTCCTGTCTAATCTCGTCTGTCAGCCTGTCCATCACTATTACAAATAAGAAAGGCCTCAGAGCCAATCCCTGATGTAATCCCACCTCCGTCACTCCTACCGCAGACCTCACCACGGTCACACTCCCCTCGTTCATATACTGTCCCACTCTTAAGTACTTCTCTGCCACTCTAGACTTCCTCATACAATACCACAGCTCCTCTCAGTCACCCTGTCTTATGCTTTCTTCAGGTCCACAAAGACGCAATGCAACTCCTTCTCTATCCTTCTTCATCAACATCCTCAGAGCAAACATCTCATCCGTGGTGCTCTTTCTTAGCATGAAACCATCCTGCTGCTCACTAATCATCACCTCACTTCTTAACCGAGCTTCCACTTCTCTTTCTCATAACTTCATGCTGTGGCTCATTAGTTTTATCCCCTGTAGTTACTGCAGTCCTGCACATCCCCCTTATTCTTAAATATCGGCCCACCAGTCCACTTCTTTTCCACTCCTCAGGCCTCCTCTCACTTTCCAAGATTCCATTAAACAATCTGGTTAAAAACTACACTGCCATCTCTCCTAAACACCTCCATGCTTCCATAGGTATGTCATCTGGACCAACGGCCTTTCTATTCTTCATCCTCTTCATAGCGGTCCTTACTTCCTCCTTGCTAATCCGTTGCACTTCCTGATTCACTATGTCCACATCATCATCAACCTCTTCTCTCTTGCGTTCTCTTCATTCATCAGCCTCTCAAGGAAGTCCTCTTTCCATCTGCTCAACACACTCTCCTCTCTTGTGAGTATGTTTCCATCTTTATCCTTTATCACCCTAACCTGCTGCTCATCTTTCCCAGCTCAGTTCCTCTCTGTACCCCACTGGTCCTTTTCTCCCTCCTTAGTGTCCAACCTCTCATACAACTCATCATACGCCTTTTCTTTAGCCTTCGCCACCTCTCTCTTCACCTTGCGCCTTATCTCCGTGTACTCTTGTCTACTTTCTTCATCTCTCTGACTGTCCCACTTCTTCGCCATCCTCTTCCTCTGTATACTCTCCTGTAATTCCTCATTCCACCACCAGGTTTCCTTTTCCTCCTTCCTCTCTCCAGATGTCACGCCAAGTACCCTTCTTGCTGCCACCCTTACTTCACCTGCTGTAGATGCCCAGCTGTCTAGTAATTCTTCACTGCCACCCAGTGCGTGTCTCACCTCATCCCTAAACTCAACCTTGCAGTCTTCTTTTTTCAATTTCCACCATTTGATCCTGAGCTCTGCCCTCACTCTCTTCCTCTTCTTGATCTCCAATGTCATCCTACAGACCACCACCCTATGCTGTTTAACTACACTTTCCCCTGCCACCACTTTGCAGTCGTCAATCTCCTTCAGATTGGCTCTTCTGCATAGGATGTCATCTACCTGTGTGCATCTTCCTCCACTCTTGTACCTCACCCTGTGTTCCTCCCTCTTCTTAAAATAGGTATTCCCCACAGTCATGTCCATCCTTTTGGCAAAATCCACTATCCTCTGACCTTCTTCATTCCTCTCCTTGACACCATACCTACCCATCACCTCCTCTGTTCCCTTCACCAACACGTCTATTGAAATCCGCTCCAATCACCACTTTCTGTCCCTTGGGTACACTGCTCATTTCATCCAACTCATTAAAAATCTTCTCTCATCCACTGCACACCCAACTGGCAGGGCATATGCACTAACAACATTCATCATCACACCTCCAATTTCCAGCTTCATAATCATCACTCTGCCTGGCACTCTTTTCACCTCCAAACACTCTTGACGTGCTGTTCCTTCAGAATAACCTGTACTCCATTTCTCATCCTATCCACACCATGATAGAACAATTTGAATCCACCTCCGATCCACCCAGCCTTACTCCCCTTTCATTTAGTCTCTTCACACACAATATATTAACCCTCCTTCTCTCCATCATATCTGCTAAATCTCTCCCTTTACCAGTCATCCTGCCAACATTCAAAGTTCCTACCCTCAGTTCCACTCTCTTTACTTTTCTCCTCCTGCCTCTGGACACGTCTCCAACCTCTTCTTCTTCGGCCAACAGTAGCCCAATTTCCGCCAGCACCCTGTTGGCGGTCGTTGTTAACCCAGGGCTCGACCGATCCGGTATGGAAATTTGTATTGTTGTCCGCATATTGATTTGGCAAAGTTTTACACCGGATGCCCTTACTGACGTAACCCTCCCCATTTATCCGGACTTGGGACCGGCACGACCAGCTGGGTTATGCACCAAGAACACTCCAAATGGTAAATCCACTGCTGTCTTATGTCAGGAGAATCCATCGTTCTATTGCGGTCTGAGCAAAAATACGGAGTCTGGGGGACTTTGAGTAACGAGTTCTGGGTTCAAAAGCCATGACCAGTCATCCATGTGGGGCTGACATGATCTCCCTGTGGCAGTGTACACTCAAAACGTATGCATGATAGGTGTCAGATGTTTGGGTTTACTTGGGTATGGCATGTTGATCTCCTACGTGTTCATCTTCCTTAACAGGGCACTCCTTAACAGGGCACACCTAAACTCTCACTGCTGCAGCCACACGATTTCAGAAGTCACCTCATTAGTACAATGGAGACCACCTGTCTGGGGTTTCAATGAATTGCAGTATAAATGCACCTGAATGCACGTGTGCCGAGTCAGTATGGTGGACTAACAATAAAGACAAAGAACACTGCAAGCAACCTTGTGAAAAGCACACGTTAGGGAACGAAGACAAGAAAATCCCCAAGTCACTGATTATTCAGTGAATTCAATTATGAAGAAACGGAAACAGTGTGGCTATCAACAAAAACTGAACAAGACATCAGGTACACAGGAGACTGAAGTCACCAGACAGAAGGTTCTGGGGTCTGATTGGAGATTTTTGACCATCAGACTAAACGATAAGGCATACTGCACATTGTCTAAAAACGCACCATCCCACCATGAAGCATGGTGGTGTCAGCATCATGTGGGGATGCTTGTCTGCAGCAAGGCACTGGAAGGATTGTGTGTGTGGAAAATCAACTTGGCACAATACAGGGAAAATCCTGGAGGATAAGCTGATGGGAGTCTGCAAGAAACCCGCAACTTGGGAGAAGACCAGGAAGACTATGTCGCCAAGAATTAAACCAAAGCTACAAAGGGAAGGCTTCCAAACAACAATCTTAATGTCCCAGAGTGGCTGAATTGAGAATTTGCTTGCAAGCGGATGTTCACTCCTGATCGGCGTGACACCGGACAGAGCTTGAGCAGTTTGGTAAAGATGATCAGAGAAAAACCGAGGTGTCCAGATGTGCAAACCTGATAAAAAAAGACCTGTGCACACAAAACCAAGACTGTCTCGGCTACCAAAGGTGTATCTACCAGCTAAGGACTTGAATATTTGTCGTTAATTTAGCCCACTTTGCGGACATCTCACTTGGACATTAAAGTCATTTTCTGTTGATCTGTCAAAAAAAGCCAAATTAAATCTTCAATGATTTAATGTTGTATGACAATAAAATGTGAAAAACTGCAAGGGGGTGAATACTTTATTTTAATAGACACTCAACCAAATGTGAAGATGATAAAGCAGACCAAACAACTGCCATCTTTTTTTTTTGCTTTCGTTCCTCACATCTCATTAGCTGCATGTGTCAAAAACAACAGCGTCTATAAGAACAGCTCAGTGGCATTCTTTAATAGAGAATGTGTGAATTCAGTCAAATCACGTGACAAAGACAGCACTCGGCTCTTCTCGCCATCCCTCCACATAATTGGCCAACAGTGTGAGCAATGAATAAAACAAGGGCATTTGACCAGGCCATCGAGACCACGACATTGACATTCATTGTGATTTTCTACTTCAGCGATTCCAGTTTAAATAAAAAACATCTACATTAAAAAGTCATGTCCACTGCTGAAGACAAAAAGAAATGCCAGCAGGAGAACAAAAAAAAAGGAACAAAGAGTGGGCAAAGCAATGGCTTTGCGTGTTAAAATGGGGTTGTACTTCAGCACTCACGGGTTTCAATGAAACGGTCATTACAAAAATGTGAAATCCAGGATGAATCCCAGAGGAGCTCTGTGTGCTGGGGCTTTTGGAACTCCTTGTCTCCTTCTTAGCTTTAATGTTAAAAACTGGAGGTCCAGACCTCCCCTCACTTGGTAATGTCCAATCAGAAGTTCTCCAGCAAATCCAGAATCCTTTTCTGTTCGGTTTCCTTAAATTCTTCACTTTTGCCGTCGCCAATGTTCTCAGCATATTCTAAAAAACACAAGTGAGAAGGGAAAGGTTTTGAAAGGAACAGTTTCACAAGATCTGTACCACTGCCCACCCGACCGGAGTGTGAACTGAGTGGGGAGGTCAATACCCCACTTAAGGATGATCAGCATTGCATCCTTGAGGCTCGAAAGCCTGGGTCTCTAACAGAGAAACACAAAGCCACATTTTAGGTGTTTGCTGTGGGCAGGTCAGTCAATGAAAGATTTACTTGTGTGATACATGGACTGGCCTAAGTGAGCTGAGGTACATCATAAGGCACACTAAAGCAGCAGGAATCAAGACCCTCCCCACCCCTCATTCCTAAAAGTTCCCCAATGGAGGAGAGATTACTCGTGCCTCTTACAAATTCACAGGCCTGACACCACTGATGCCCTTACAACGAGAGGGAATTGCTCATCGGTGATACTGTTCCTTCTGAGCACCATGAGCCTTCTGAACTCAAGGAAATAAAGCAATCTGAAATCTGAAGACTTCTATTCAGGGTTGTGGGGGGCACTGGCTACAAAGAAGAAAAAAGCTCTGCCAGTCCTGGATAATTTGGAACTGCCATTTCACCTAATCTGCACATATCTGAGAATGTAGGAGAAAACAGGGCATTAAGAGAAAAGTCACACTGACATAAAGACCATTCAAACTCCACAACTGGGCGCAACACGGGAGGAAGGATCTGTAAAGCATGCCACCCTGTATTTCCACTCATCTGATCCTCACGCCATTCATTACAGAAACCAAGCAGCACTTATGTGCAAGGCAGAAAACAAGCCTGCAAAGGGCATTGGTGCATTGCATGCATAGACCACACAACATGTAACCAACGGTGGGTCAGGTTTTAGTTTTTAAACCACTTAACCTGGAAACGCCTTGGGAGGAGAGCAGCCATCAGCCAGGAGAGAAGCAATTAAGGATGATGGCTGATGGTATCTGAAGAGTTTATTTTTTTAATTGCTGGTAATTAAGCCCAGTGCTCACCCAGACAAGTATGTCACACTGGGGGTGCCATGTTTGAACACAATTGTGCCAGTGGTCTCAGTGTAAATGGCTTTGCTATACATTGTCTACAGCTTTCTTAGGCCATTCTAAACTTTTGCAAGTGAACAATGCTGGAAACCAGTCAAAACCGGTTCTGTAAAAGAAACACCCGATTCTTGCATAATTAACATTGGTGGAAATTACCAGAAAGGCACAAAGAGTATGCCATCTAGTCTATCTGGCGCATGAGCATCTTCCTTCATTGTATAAAAGATGGGTGGACACTAGCAATTGGCACACTCTGACTACTGGTTTCAGATGACTTGGTTCATCAAAGGCATTCAATAAGATGCTCTCACCCATGTACATGCACAGTGGTCCTCTAATTTTTGGAAGCGGAGGCTCCCATCACTGACTAGCACCACATCCCTCTGACATAGCCAACAAGAAATCTAGAAAAGCCCAAGGGTCTGACCAGGCCAGCGTAGGCCAAGTCAGTGATCTGTCACAATGAAATCAGGCAAGTGTCCAGAGGCATGAGCGGCAATTTAAATTGCTTTGAGGAGACCAGAGGACCAGACTTTCGAACACTGAATGCCAAGCAGCAAAGCTGCTACAGCAAGCTTCATGCAGCTTTTGTATTAAAAAAAAAAAAAAGAAAAAACAGCGCTTCATACTGATTAGCAGCAGTGCCAAGTACAAGCTGACATACAAAGCTACGGAAAACGAATATCTAAGGCACAAAAAGCTTAGAAACACAAAACATGTGACGGCATACTGATTTTGACTCCATTTATCACGAATGGGCTTCAAGAGATCTACGAGTCCTGGCAGCAAGAGGGACGGCAAGGGCACTTTTGGAGAGGTGCCAGCAAAACGTATGCTAACTCTAATTTACGTATTTCAGTGTCTAAATGCCCATTGAATCACTCCCTCATAATCCCAAAAACAAAGAAATGAAACAATCTGTACAGCGCTCCCAATATATTAAAAAAAAAAAAAAGCAGCAGCTTCTCTCATCCCCATGGGCTCCTAAGCAACGAGGCAGCTGCTGCAGAGTCACCTTCATCTTCACAGTTCTGCAGTGCAAGGACGACCCTCCAATGTTGTGTTATTTATTTACAGAAGGAGCCGTTCTGCCCGTATGTGAGGGGTTACTTCTGGAAATGCCAGCGTCCCATTAGAGACTCAACGCATCAGCACAGGAGAGCCGAGACTTACCTCTCATAATGTGTCGCACTATTTTGACTGAGCCTCCCCTGAGATTTAGGATCTGGTGGACTCTCTGCTGCAGCTAAAAAAAGACAACAGAGAGTACAACATTTAATAAATAGTCAAGGCCTCAGGGCACATCAGTACTAAAATTTCTACAGCGTTACTTTATTGGCCAAAATCTTATTTTGCTTCCAACATTTAAATATTTAAAAAGAGAGTAACACAGGCAAACAGACAT
Organism: Polypterus senegalus; assembly: GCF_016835505.1. Taxonomy (NCBI): domain Eukaryota; kingdom Metazoa; phylum Chordata; class Cladistia; order Polypteriformes; family Polypteridae; genus Polypterus; species Polypterus senegalus. Next base: position 167,843,950 of record NC_053163.1, read on the forward strand.
ATACAGTGCCTTCCCCTTGGAAGTTTTCACATTCTATTGCCTTACAACATTGAATCGTGGCGAGTTTAACTTGATTGTTTTGACATACTGCACAAAGCCTCTTTAATGTTAATGTGAAAAGAGATCTCTGCAAGGTAGTCTAAATTAATTACATTTATAAAACAGAAAATGACTGAGTTTATATTTATGGTTAAATATTCACTCCCTTCAAAAGGACACACCTAAATCTTAACTGGTCGCCTGATTGGTTTTAAAAGTCACACAAACAGTGTGATCAATGGAAATCACCTGAGCTTTTCAGTTCACTGTAGTACAACACCCCTGAATCTGAAAGGTTCAGCTTGTAGTGAGAGTCAGTATGGCGACCTAACCTACATAATGAAGACACAAGAAAAATCCATGCAACTCCAAGAAACGGTGAATGAAAAGCACACAAGTCAGGGAATGGAGACGAGGAAATATCCTAATCACTGAATATCCCTTGGAGTACAATTATCAAGAAATGGAAAAGAGTAGGGCATAGCTGTAAATCTGCCCAGGGAAGGCCATTCACAAAAACTGAAGACAACGAGTTTGAGAGGCCACAAACAGACCTCAGAGGGCTCTGAAGGAATGGTAAGCTAACAATAAGTGAGACTGGAGAGACTGTGCAGGCAACTGCTGCCAAGATGCTTCACCAGTTATAGCTTTGTGAGGGAAGTGGCAAAGAGAAAGCCACTACTAAAAAAAAAAAAAAAAAGAAATACCCCACTACACATGACATCTCAGCTAGAAGATAAAACGGGGGACTCTGATGTCAGCTGGAAAAAAGTTTTATGATTTGACAAGACCAAAATTGAGGTTTTGGCCATTAGACTAAATGCCATGCTTGGTATAACCCAAATATTACACATTACCTAATAACACACCATCCCCACTGTGAAGCAATGTTGGTGGTAGCATCATACTATGGGGAGGCTTAACTTTAGCAGATCCTAGAAGGCTTGTGAAGGAAGACAATAAAATGGATGTAGTGAAGTACAGGAAAACCTGATGAAGTCTCCCTCCCACAAAACACCACAGGAATGGCTTCAAAATGACAATGGTAATGCCATGGACAGGCTGAGTCAATGTCTAGATCTCAATCCATTTTGACAATATGTGGATGGATTTGAAAAAGGCCCTTCCCTCGTCATCGTCATGCAACCTGAAAGGGGAACTTCTTTTCCTATTCAATGAGATGGAGAGAAAGAGACCTACACACACTCACAGACTCAAGGCTGACATGGCTAACAAAGGTTCATCTACTAAATACTGACTTGAAGGGAGCAAATATTCATCTGATCAATTATTTTGTGTTTTATATTTTGTAACAAATTTAAATACCACGGCAGAGAACTGATGTCACTTGGACATTAAATAACCTTTTATGCTGATCAGTGTCAAAGAAGCCAAATTAAATCTAATGGGAGATTCAATATTGTAAAATATGAAAATTTATAAAAGGGTTAATACTACATATATTCACACACACATGTACAAATACAATATACATAAACATGCACATATACAGTATTTACACCTGTATGAGATGCAAAAATGGCCTACAAAAGAAACAGTTTACAGACCATAATTACAATAGACCAAGACTAGTAAGAAGAGAAGCTCATTCAGGTCCTGTGTGGGCAGAAAAGTGAGAACCAAGCGGGTAGTAAGTGAATTTCCTGGGGGGAAATCATGAGAAGACTACAAGTCTAAACTATAATGCAGATATATGACCATCATTATGAGCTCAAGTATGAGTGGGCAGATGAGCCCAACAACAGGCTGTTAAGGTCTTTATATTGTTGACCAGAAAGATTGCCTGGAGTTCAGTTATAAAAAAACAAAAAAAAACACCACTGGTTAAACAGAATAACTGTGGTCTCCAAAAATGATTCTGTTGTAGACAGTAAGTTGGCTAGAAACAGTTGCTGTGCTGCACAAGGCCATGATATTTTAAATAGAGAGGAGAAACCAACTTTGCCCTCATAATTTTGTAGGTGCGCTCTTGCTTGTAGGTCTAGCACCTAGTTGCTGTCCATTTGCTGTCTGAACTTTCTACCCATGTCTCCCTGGGTTTTTTTTTTTTTTTTCAGATTCTCCAAGTCTCCCACAGCCCAAAGAGGAGGTTCTGAAATGGGCCCCAGCAGCCATACCACATGCACTTCAGAAGAAGTCATCCACCTGAAGCTAGGCATGTTCCGGTATTGCTACACTGTGGATGGGAGACCATCTAAGAAAAGCCCGGGATGCTGCTGAAAGAGGCGTTAGTGAGGGCAGCATGGGTCGCTAACCCTGTGATCTGAATATTGATGTTGATTCCCCATTGTAGTGATGGGGACACTATGCTGTACAAATGGCACCGTCCTCCGGATGACACATAAAATCAAGGTCCCGATTCTCTGCGGCCATAAGAGATCCATGGGTATACTTTGTAAAGAGCATCCCAATGTCCAGGCTAAACTGCCCACCATAGCCTAGTCATTTGGGCCCCCTAGTCATCCAATGTCTCTCACCCCTTCACCCACCTAACATGTAATGTATGGTGAGCGTACTGGTGCAAAAACGCCTCCCCTTGCATCATCCAGGGGGGTGCTACAAATTACTGGCGGTTTGAAGTGAGAAAAGTGCTATATAAATGTAACAAATTATTACGATGATGATGGGCTGGCAAGTTTTCAATAGTTGGTTCGTGACTTTATCCCAATAAATGTCAGGATAGGCTCAGACTGCCAAACAACCCTGATCTGGGGTGGATTTCAGAATGCTAGCTAGTGCTGTGTCATTAAAACCTGATTCATGGAGTGAACTACATCACTTTAGTATGTTTAGTGAATTGTATGTATCAAGAACAAAAGATTCATTAACATAAATGCTGTGGCGCTATGGTGATGATGATGATAGACGTGGAGCTCACTCCATCATATTCATGTTCCCCATCACCACAGGCTCCACAAAGATCAAGCTGCTCGCCGGAATCAAGCAGGTCTTAGGGAAATGTTTATCAGCTCAAGTGTCACTATTTTATATTACCTGGGGAATATTTGCATTGCTAATTTCCACCATAATATAACAGATTAGCTGAAGCACAAAGAGTCCAGCATCCAAGCGACGCAGGTAGAACTCGTCCTCCATGACATCGCTGATGATTTCTCCCCTACGCACCATGTCCTGGAGAGAAAGAAAAAAAAAAAAAAGAAACTCATTTTGGTTGCACTCTTCTTTTCACCACCTCTGGAAATGTCCAGGCCCCAAACCATTATAATAAATATCATGGTAAAATCCATATTACTTCTTGTTTTGCAAAAAAAAAAAAAAACACCCTAGAAAAAGAGTGGCATGCTAACACCCCCCACCATGTCTCTTATTCAGCCCAACGTCAATTTCATTAGGCACTTTATGATCTATAAATGTTACTTTTCTCACCAGGGATACCAGTTAATGACAGCATGCAGGTCCACTGGCTGCAGATCGCGTCTCAGGCACTTCTATTTTTGTATTAAATGTCTGTGGAGCGGCAGCAGGCGGTGTGCTGGCTCTTGACAGCATCAGCTCGGTGCACAAACAGGGCTGCCTCCATTATTAGAGGCTACAAGTCTCCAGTTCTGTCAAGAGGCAATGACATGTGCTTTAAATTCAAACCTCAAGGAGGCAGGTCTGCCGTCACCTGTTAAGACTCTCCTCTGAGTGCACTAAGCAGGAATCAAAGAGCAGCTCTGGTTTAATGGAGAAATGCAAGGGAGCTGAACACAAAGACGACCAGCTGGTTTAGTGGACCTTCATCATTGGTTAAGATTGGATGTGCCAGCAATGTGAATATTTTGGTGTGTGTCAAAATCATTTTATGGCCTTTAACCAGGAAGGTTCTTTGCCCTGCAGGGGCTGGGGAGCAGCGCAGCATATACTTAATATAAATGCCGACCTCGTTTGCAGTCCACAAGTGGGATGGAATTTTTAGGTCCATGCAGGCTGTTTGCCAACTAATTTTAAAGGTGCCATTTATCAGTCACACATTTACAACAGTTGAGGCTAGAGACAGAGAACAAAAGGTCATTTGTTCCACTAAAAAAAGCATTCATGATTTTATTACAAAATAAATTATTTCTTGGCACACATGGCAGGCTGAAATGTTGCTCTCTGGTACGACAATGGAATGTTGCCCAGATTAGAAAAACAGTTCAATGCGAGATTTTAGGTCTGCCAACCAACAAGCAATCAAATGTCTATTTTATACAGTGCATGCGAAAGGATATTACAAGTAACGCAGAAGGCGCAACAGACTTCAGTTTGACTGGTCCACATCCAGGCTGTAATTCATAAGGCGTCAAGGCACAGAAGACACTTGGAGAAAGAACTCATGATGTATTTGAATCTAGATTTCTTCATATATAGAGTTTGTTGCAATGCAATTTAATGTTTCTTTTTCAGAAATGCTACTTTATCTAAAACTACTCAAAGGCCAGATGGGAACATCTGCACTTTTGTTCACCAAAGAATAACAGGCTTAGGTTGTGAGCTGACTAATGTGTGCCATGTTGAGTTATATGAAAAAAAAGCAGCCAGCATCCAAGGAACTGACTGTTTGTCATTTTTTGTGTGTAAACAGAGAGGTTTTCAAACTGCAGGCTGAATAGACGGATGAATAAATGGTGCAGCTGCGTGACATATTTGGGTTTGTCTATTCTGTAATTTCTCAGATTATGTGCGGTTTTAAAGAATGTATCAGGCTGGTCAACATGTATAGCAGTTCATTGCAGTGTGCTGAACCTTTGAATGAAGAGTCAAATAAGAGTAGTGAATACAATAATAAATTCAATATAACGATATAAGAAAACTACATACAGTCATCTGGAAAAAGTACAAGCCATGAAATGTTATCTTTTGTTTAAGCTATTTGCACATACCAAGATTTAATCTTCAATTACACATTATCTATAGGTAAAAGTGATATAACACAAAAAAACATCATGCTACATTTACTGTCCATTGTATAAATCAAATAAACTGCAAAATTTCACATGTGGGGAAAAAAATAAGTGCATCCCTCCATTTAACCCTACCTCAAAGTAAAATCAGGTGCAAATAATCAGATCATCACTAGAGGGGATCTTGTCTAAACATATCTTAGTTAAACTTCAGACGTTTAAGTTTGGTTTGCTCTTTGTTACCACCATGCCGAGATAGAACGAGCCCCCGGAGTCCATTAGAAAGAAGGTTACAGATGCCTATGAGCTTGAAAAGGGTTTTAAAAAGATTTAACTATTGAAAATCAACCACTTCACTGCCCAGAAAATCATTTACAAGGAGATAAAGATTTGCCAACTTGTTCAGGCCAGGACACCAACAGCAGAACGCAAGATGCTGAAAGAAGTGTTGAAGAAACCCAGAATTTCATCACAGGGCCTCCAGGTAGTTCTTGCTACTGTTGATGTCAAAGTGCACAAATCCAACATTAGAAAGAATCCACACAAATTAGCTCTATATGGGAGGTGTGCCAAGAGGAAATCTTTGCTGTCCAGAAAGAACACCAGGGCAAGACTAAAGTTTGCTCATGAACACCTAGGAAAAGGCCAGGACTTCTGGAACAACATGCTCTGGACAGAACGGGCGACAATAGAGTTATCTGGTAACATCACGAAAACTAAAGACAACATTTGACCAAAAGAGTCTGAAAGCAACTGTAAACCAAGGCGGGGAAAAACACATTGATGCATGTAGACCTGGGTAGCTCACCATCATAAAATCTACTAGGAATTCTTCACTGGTGATTCAATTATTTGTAGTAAAATATTTGTGTTGCACCATCTATTGGAATGACAAATGCAATGCATTTTATTCCTACAAATGTTTGTGAGGCACCATCTGTTGGAATGATGGTGACAATGCAACCAGATAGACATACAGATACTTATTCATTTATTAAAGTGGATATAAAACCATCTGGGATTTTTAAAGGCTTCTCAGACACAGACTCATTTTTCTCATAAATTCCAGAAACACCCAGAAATTCCGGAAACTGGATAATAACACAATAGTAGGTAGGGTGTAGTCCTCCAATAAGCCGCTAGGTATCGTATGCCTACCGTCTGGGTAATCAGTCCCTCGAGTGACATGGTGCAGAGCTGACTGAGTGCATAGTCCTGCAGTTTATTCTACAATCGTGTATAAGACTTTATTCATCTTTGAAGGACTTGTTCATAAAGAGTTATTTCCTGTGGACAGACTGTTAACTGGAAACATCATATTGACCTGCTGAGGCTTCTACGGGAAAGCATCAGTGAAAAACATTCAGAGAAATGGTGCACCCAAAACTGTTTTGTCCACCATGACAATGTACCAGCACACACTGTTGTCAGTCAAAGAGTTTTTGACCAGAAGCATATGGACAGTTTGGTGAAGAAGGCATGACATCATCTCTACCACTTCAGATGCCTCAGGGATTTCAGGCAGCCATCTCAGCTACTAAAGAACTAATACACATCCACCATTAAAAGCATTCTGACTAGTCTGGAAACAGCAGGACCACAAGACTCCAAAGACAGTCAGCTGAACACATCACTGGGTGTGCACTCACTAACCTCTAAGACATCTACACCAAGCAAAGTCATACCAGGGCAAAGAAAACTAGGAGCGATACCAGCCTTCCCAACAATGACCTCTTCTCTGTGCTGCAGTCAGGTAAACGCTAATGCTGCCTGAATGAAGTCCAGTTCAGAGAGACCGAGGAGGAGCTTCTGTCCACAGTCCATCAGTAATATGAATAAAGAAAGTGTTTACAACTATGTGCCACCCTAGAGAGGAGGGGATCTTGAAGGTTACTTAAACTGCTCTAAGTTTGGAGATTTTGTTCTTAATAATAATGGGAATTTCTGTCCCACCACCTCCTGAACAAATACAAACACAGGTTAACCAGCAATTACCGATGCTATTGCTTAATACTTTTGAATCACACTGCATAACTTAAACAAACAATGTAAGGGTATAAGGTATTATTTTAAAAATAATGTCAAACTTAAGTAAAACATAAACCAACTGACTGGGCAGGCCTCTGCTTACTTAGGCCCACTTGTGCCTACACTGGAAATTGGGAGTAACACAGTATGGCCAAAGGATTAAGGTTACTGGGTGTGATAACCTCGTAAAGCTTGGATGACTATTTAAAGGAGAATGGAGGGTTTTTGACTATATATATCTCACCACATCTGTAATTGCACCATGGACCTAACCTGATTCTGCGGAGCCTCAGTAGGACAAACCATCCTCCCCATTCTGATACCACCTTCTGCAACAATCAAGTCAGCTTCTTGGTGTGGATGGATTCTAGCCAAACAAACTAGAATTATATTAGTATTAGACAGAAGTTCAGGAGCATTGTTTGTTACGGGGACGGCAGTGCTATGCCTTTTGCATACAACACCTTTGTTACTGTTTAACTTATGCGTGACTTGTTTGTTTCCACCTGGTGATTTGAAGACATTGAGGAATTTTGGGATTGATAGGTCTTAGTGTTGGCCTTGTTCCCAGTTTTCATTTACTCAGATTTTGCGCATTCTACTAATTGCTGTGTTAAGTGGATGTACGCATAATCAGTAGCGTTTCAGCAGGTGTTTTTTAGATTTTCGCATTTCTTACAACGGCTTTGGCTGAAAATTTGAAGGCTTGATTCATAAATCCTCAGTTGGCTGAAATTCAAACACTTACAGAAGGCAAGACTGTTCTTAAAAAAATACACTGTGTGCACAATTAGGCAAATGTTATTCCTCTGGACTAATTTTATTATTGAACAAAAGCAATCCTTTAAGTCAGTTCAAAATTGTATTACTTCAAACCAGAACAAACAAAAGAAGAGAGACTTTTGTCTTTCTCAGGGCAAAATAAATGTGTGCAATTAGGCAACTAAATTAAAAATCCCCAATCAAATCACTTGTTTATTTTTAAAGTTTCAGAGTAAGTATAAGAAATAAAAGGACATCATAAATAATATTTTTGGCCTTTTAAAAAATATTCAATGAACAATAAAACCGCCCTTCCTTTCAATAACTGTTGCGAGCCTTCCATCCATCGAGTCTGCCAGTTTCTTTAGCGGTTCACGATGAACTTTCCCAGAAAGACAAACCATCACACCCAAAAGCTTTTCAAAGAGGTGTACTGCCTTCCCTCGCATTTGAGAAGGTCCCACAAGTTCTCAACAGGATTAAAGTTGATTAAGCAAGGGAGTCCGGTCATTATTCTGTCACCTTTGAGATCTTTGCTGGCCAGCCAAGCAATGGAGTATTTGGATGCATGTGATGGGACATTGCAGTTCATTAAGCTCATGGCCTTCTTGAATGCTGTGGATTTCTTCCTGTACCACTGCTTGAAGAAAGTATCTTCTAGAAAATGGCAGCAAGTTTGGGAGATAAGTTTTAGTCCATCTTCAACCTGAAAAGGTCCAACTAGATCATCCAGAATGACAGCAGCCCATATCACCTGACTAGAATGGGTGCCCTGGGTCCATCAGTGATCAAGCCATGGGCCCAACAAGAGTCACTCTAATTTCATTTATCCATAAAAACATGGGGTGGGGGGGAAATCAATCTTCAGGTATTTCTTGGCCTGGTCTTGATGCTTCAACTTGGGAATCTTATACAGAGGTGGCCACGTTAAAACCTGTTACCTTAGCCATGTCTGTGAACACCTGACATCTTGTACATTGACACTCATGGAAGACTGCAGTTCTGGAAAATTGTGATCCTGGAGGTTAATGGGTTGCTGGTCACTTTGCAGTTAATTTGTCCCTTTTCTTCTCTATAAGTTTTTTTGTGACACTGCTCATTATTTGCCACAAAATGTTTTGATAGTTTGGTGGTCACACACCTAGTTTTGCAATTTCCAGATTGCTGCATCCGTCTGAAAGTCACTTTTACAATTTTTGACTTTTCAATGTCAGTTAAAATTTCTTTTTCGGCCCATTTTGCCTGAGGTAATGAAAGTGCCTAATAATTATGCACACCTTAACATAAGGTGTTAATCACTTTAAGACATAGTCTCCCCAATTAAAGAATTACAAATAGCCTGAAAATGATTACAGTGAATAAGCATTCAAGTTTATATGGTTTAGAGTTGGATAACATGCATTGAAATAATAAGGCGAGGAAATGGACTTGCCTAATTGTGCACACAGAGTAAGATGGCCAGTCAGCAGTGATGTGATTCTGATGAAGGAAGAGACGGAGGCTTGTCTCGTTGACATACAAGTATTTGTTATATTAGTCACCAAAATCTAAACAAAAAGCTACCATTTATAAAAATGCATGAACGTGCAATACAGCATGCTGCAGAATAAACAAAACATGTATCGACTAATCCATTATTGAAAAGGCAACATATTTAACCAAAAATGTTTGTGGGAAAAACACAAAGCTGGGGGATTTGTCTCGTTATTTTTTTTAATAGAAAAAAAACTTTGTCCAAGAGGAGTTTACATATTCCTAAATTTGTCTGCGAGTACTTCTTCCTACTTAAAAATCACGGATGTTAAAGTGGTCAATTGGCAACTTCATCTGACCCATCGTGGTAGTGTGTGCTGCAGGGTTGCCAGGCTTTTACAAAATTTTCGGCCAGAGCAAAAGAAACTAGCTCAATTCCTGACATAGTCAAAGTGACACACCAGAAAGCGTGGGGTAGGATGGAGGTGGTGGGAGTATGCACCCCCCTCAGAGATTCGAGAGCAATGGATTAGATGCACACCACTGAGATTTAAGAGTGTTAGAATGGGTGTTTACCATTGAATCACAGGGAGCTGGGGTAGGTCCCTGTCCCCCACGGAGATTTCAGGACAAAGTACATATAAAGGATGAAAAATATGTTACAGTGGATTATGAAGTCTAAAAAAAATAACGCACATTTCATTTACTGTTGCAACCACCAATTTTTAGTTTTTCATGGGTTCAGTCACCTTTTCTTTTTATCGTTGCTATGGTGTTGATAGCAAACTGACTGGCTACAATGCAACATTGCCACATTACCTCTTGATGCTATAAAAGATGGTGACACATAAATAGGCATGTCCAGGTGTTTGGACAATAATAAAAAGCAGCTCATGAATCAAAGTTCTTAGTTACAGAAATTAATTGTACAAATGGCCTTCTTTCCATCAAGTTTTACTTTGGGCTATTTGTGTTCTCCAACTTCTAATTAAGGAACAATGGCTCATTTCTTGACTATTCCATGCCTAGCTGTGTGTAACACGCATTTGCATACGGCCAGCTGAAAGGCTCGTGACTGAAATTCTAGCGCCGCTCCAGGGGTTGGTGCCATGTTCTAATGCGTTTTTACTTCCTCCCTGTTCAGCTCTGTTGAGCCCTTGAGCAAGGCCCTTCACCTGCAATTGCTCCGTCCTGGGTATGATATTATCTGCATCCATCCCTGCATGTAGGCCCGCCAACCTGCAGGGACAAACTTGGGGGTTGGTGGCAGAATTGGCACTCCAGCCACCATAAAAAAAACTGACACTGTTCCATTCCATCTGAACTAGTGGGGTGCTGAGGTATCACCCATTGCATGGCTGCACTAGAGTCCTAATCTGTTCCTGAGTTGGTTTGTCATGTGGTGAGTGCGGCAATGCATTGTATCAGTGTGTGCTCCTAACCTCTCTCTCTGTTCAGACCAATGAATGACGATTATGATACCTCTTATGTCACCTCTGGGGTCCATTCAGCTGGAACCGGCTCTTTCTGCAAGAAGGACTGAAAACCAGAAGCTCTGCCATCTGTCAGTTCTATCCTGAACTCTCGATTACTGCAGGTTTTTTCTTTTTGCTTTGCCATTCAATTACACAGGGTTACCAGGCTGGCACCCAGCTCTTTATTGTTGGCGTCTTGTTTCTCCTACACCTGTTGACATATTCTTAGTCTCCCAGTCTATTTGCCCTTTTTCCTCTACACAGGACGAACCACATTCCAACAGGCCTCAGTATGAGAGGTGACGAAGGACTGGATGGTCTTTCTGACTGGGTTCCAGAGAACCTGTATAGAAAGGGGAAGAACTTTCCAAAGGAACTACCATGACTGAAACACTTCACTAACCTGCTTGGAGTTTGCAAAAAGACACCTGCATGACTCTCTTGACTTTGACAAATAAGATTCTCTGGTCTGATGAAACCAAGACTGAACTGTGTGGACTAAATTCTAAGTAAGCGTCACACCTGGAGGAAGCCACACACCACTCTTCATCGGCATAATACCAATCCAACAGTGAAGCATGGTGCTGGCAGCAACAGGAACAAGAAGACTACAAAGGGTTTAGGGTGAGATGAACAGAGCAAAACAGAGATAACCTTAATGAAAACCTGCTCAGAGCACTCTGGACTTCAGACTGGGTCAAAGATTCACCTTCCAAGAGAACCCTAAATACAAAGAGGACTGTTTCATTTATGTCAGTTAGAATGCCCAGAGGGGGCCGGGTGGTCTCGTGGCCTGGAACTCCTGCAGATATTTTCTCTCTCCAGCCGTCTGGAGTCTTTTTTTTTTTTTTTAATTTTTTCTGTCCTCCCTGGCCATCGGACCTTACTCTTATTCTATGTTAATTAGTGTCGTTTTATTCTAATTCTTACTTTGTCTTTTATTTCTCTTTTCTTCATCATGTAAAGCACTTTGAGCTACATTTGTATGAAAATGTGCTATAGAAATAAATGTTGTTGTTGTTCTAACTGGACAATGACTGTAAACACAAAGGAAAGATACCACAGGACAACTAAAGGACAACTCTGCGGAATGTTCTCGAGTGGCTTTGCCAGAGCTCAGACTTGAGCTTAACCAAACGTCTCTGGAGAGACCTGAGAAAAGTTGTCCACCGATGATCTCCGTCCAGCCTAAAAGAGCTCGAGAGGATCTGCAGAAACCATTAGCAGAAGATCCCCAAATCAAGTTGTGCGAGGCTTGTCACATTAGACCCAAGATTACTCCAGGCTGGAATGGCTGCCAAAGGTGGTTCAACAAAGTATTAAGTAAAGGGTCTGAATACTTGGGTCAATGGGATATTTCAGCTATTATTATTTTTTTAATACAATTGCAACAATTCTGTTTTCACTTTGTCATTCTGGGACATTGGGTGTTGCCCGAAGAGAGAAAAAAATTAATTCAAATGATTTTAAATTAATTCAAATGATTTTATCACAAAGCTGAAACACGGCAAAATGCGCAAAAAGCAAATTGAGTCTGTTCAGTTCTGTGGCGAGTTGAACACACGCCTTAAAATATTCAGCTATCTGTTAATGTCTCGATGCATGCTCAATAATCCAGCTAAGGAAATTCTAGAAAGTTGATTCTAGAATCAAATAAGAAGATATCTGTTAAATACATTTAATTTTACAATAATTTGATGTAAATCTTTGTGTACTGCAGTCTTATGTTCACACTCATGCAGGACACTGAAGTGTGCCTTGTACCGTCCCTCCAATAGGATTTTTAAAATGTGTGAAAATGCATTTAAAATGTCTATGCTGTGACAAAGGGATTATATATTCCTTTGTGAAGGGGGGAGGCTGTGTGTTACAGCCTGCAGGCCCCAGTCAGTGAATGGATCCCAGGACAGCAAAGGCTGAAACACTAATGGACCTGCTGCTTCCACAGAATTGGATATTTGATTAAACAAACTCAACAGGACAAAACTGAGTGGAGATTCTGAAAAATAAGACTGGGATTAGCCGTCTGATAAATATGCATGGCAAAACAATTAAGAATAATAATATTTACATCAAAATGCTACCACTACATGGAAGCATTCTGTTAAAAGTGGTAGCCCCCAGAGATCAGTGCTGGGACAGCTACTGTTTTATTTTTAATATACATAAACTATCTGGACAAGAATATACTCAATAAGATGGTTAAGTTTGCAGACGATACCAAGCTAGGTGGACTGGCAGATAATCTACAGTCCTTTGAATCCTTGGAGAGGGACTTGTATAGCACACAGGCTTAGGCAGATTACATTTTCTGTACTTCTATTAAACTCAAAGTATTACAAGTAGGAAGTAGATGTGTTCAATTTGAATACACTATGGGAGGTCTAAAACTTTTGAGAATGATTTTGGAGTTTAGTGGACTCATCACTATCTACTTTTAAAAGCAATGTATAGACGTGATCATGGCAGCTAACAGGACATTAGGTTATAAATCTCAATGTATGGAGTACAAGTATATTCTTAAGTTACAGGACACACTAGTGAGGCTCACCTGGAGTACTGTGGACAGTTTTGATCTCCATATCATTTCTAAAAATATTATAAATGATAGAAAGTCGACACCACACCACGGGGGCAGTGGAGTGTGCAGACAGTCTCTCTCAGTCTCTTGCAGACCATCCACAGATAATCCCATGTGGTTCTGGCGCCACTGATGACATTTCTGTTCCCGGCGCTGATGAGGTCACATCCGGTTCTGCCATTTAAAACTGCCATCTTGCCTCAATACAAACCAGCTCTGTTTTAGACTCTGTGAAATGAACATCTCTGTTCAAATTTAAGGCCCCAAGCCTTTACAATGTCTGTGATTTTATATTTATATATATATATATATATATATATATATATATATATATATATATATATATATATATATATATATATATACACACACACACACACACTAGAGAAAGTCCAGAGGAGAAGGACTGAGACATCTAAACTATGAGGAGAGACTGAAAGAGTTATTTAAGCAAATGGACATTAAGAGGTGACTTGACTGCAGTGATTAAAATTATGAAATGGATTAGTACAATAAATCCAGAGCATTACTTTCTAATAAACTCTAAAACAAGAACACAGGTACAGAGTTTAAAAAAAAAAAAAAAACGTTTGTTCAACACACAAAAAACTAAAGACAAATGGAATAAATTGCCAAGGAGTGGGGTGGGGAGGACGACTTCAGGGGCCTTCAAATTGTGACGATGTTATTTTTGATAATCAATGTGAATAAGATGGACAAGTGTGCTGGGCTGAACGCCATATTCTTGTCACAATCTTTCTAATGTTCACCAGCCACTCTCTTAATGCAGTGTATAATAACCTGAATCTCTGCATTTGAGTGATCCAGGCTTTAGTACTACACTAAAAATGGCATGGCAGCGTGTACCTGTATCTGCCAGTTTAATTACTGAGGACATATTTGTCTTTTTATCATGCTAGTTCTAAAAATAGTACCAAAGTACGCCAGCAGATTTAGTGCGATGGCTGTATAATTTTTACAGGATTCACACTTGGGTCTCCCACAAGTATTGATTAAATACTGATTTTTTAGATTTGACTAAAAATTGAATCAGGCAGGTTGGTGAGGCTTTTGGTGGTTTTAGTCTACCTACAATGCACAATTATAAAAAAAAAAAAAATAAAAACTCAACAACTAATAACACTGACAACAAATCTGCAATTTTCTACACTGTGATATTGGGAGAAGGATGTTAAGGATAGAGCTGCCAGGGAAGAGGAAAAGAGGAAAGCCTAAGTGAAGGTTTATGGATATGGTGAGAGAGGACATGCAGGTGATGTGTGTAACAGAACAAGATGCAGAGGACAGGAAGATATGAAAGAAGATGATCCGCCGTGGCAACCCCTAACAGGAACAGCCGAAAGAAGATGATGTGCTCAAGAGAGGCCCACCAAATCAACAAGATAATTAAAAGGGGAGGCTCAGTTATGGGAGAGAATTCAAACTGAGTGCCATTGTGAACAATGCTGCACATCTTCATTGTGATACACTAGCACTGAGGATTTTCAGCCAACAAATTAAATCAGTAGACGTGTATCAAGCAATACAACTGGGGCTCCTTCACACCAAAGGCAATATGCCAGTTTAACACCTTACTGGAATTGGAACTGCTAAGAAGTTTTTTTTTTTTTATATTCAGTCATTGTGGTGTATGTATAGATGGATAGATGTGAAAGGCACTACATAATAGATAGAGATACTGTATGTGTGTGTGTGTGTATATATATATATATATATATATATATATATATATATATATATATATATATATATATATATATATATACCTATTTAAAGAGCTTCTGTAAAAAGCTAAAATTTTCTAAGAAGCCAGGTTAAGGACTAAGGCTGTAGAAGACTATTTCTACTGCAACAGAGAAAACTGCTTTCCTTATAGGTCTGACCAGAATATTTGTGATGAAGCCTCACTATTTTCCCCAACATTAAATAATTACATTTCCAATGGGGAAAAGGACCATGAGGAGAGGAAGGAGGATATTAGAATGGAGATCAGATTGACATAAGTGCAGATGAGATGCATCTTCTTACAAATGCCATAAAATTTTGCCTTGGGCTTCCACGATGTCCATGTCAGTCATTTAGTTTGTGAGCACGACTAAAAAAAACTTTAGTAAACTTTCTGCATGTTACAAGAAATTGCAGAAAGTTTACAAAACAATATGTTAATCTCCAAGAATGACATACTTACTATCTGCTTCCCAAATATTTTAATTAAGAATTTTATTAACATTGACACTGCCTGCACTGCTCATCATTTCTAAACTCCCTTTCAAAAGGCCCCAGAACAATCAGTACTCCAAGTCTGGAGCTAAACACACAGACTTGCCCAGCTTGCTCCCTTGTCTATTAACTCGGAACAATGCCATTTTCAGACTAAGCAGCAATTGACCACTCACTTCTTTTAATTTAGAAAGACAAAACCTCTTTTTGTCCAAGCAGAAATAACAGCATTGCAAGACATAGTGTTCTTGGCTCGACATTTTTACGATGATAATAAAATTAGCAAATTCAACCTTTGTGAATCAGTTTGGTATGTATAAGCATGATGTGACACAGCTCATTAAAATAATAAACAAAACACACAAGGTACAAGAAGCCATGACCTTGGAGATAAAAGATTTTTCTATCTATAATTATTTCCATTAAAGCTCACCTCCAAGTCTGTAGAATACCCAACTGTTCACTGGTATTAATAAGTCGGCATGGTTAGCCAGATGCAGTGCTAACAGGGAGGTACTTTAAAACACAACAAGCATCGTCCAAAGGGAGGACATTTTTCTAGTACGTTCCATTACTATGACATCAAGAAATGATGTGCATATTTCCCCAAGACAAGCTTTTATGTTAAATGTGAAATCTATCCTCCAACGCCCCACAGCAATCCAAAAGACTGGAGGCATCCTATCTTACACAGGCATCCTATGGACTCATTCGCTATTTTTATTAGTGTCGTAAATAAGTCAGTCCAAGGACGATTTACATCAGGCATTAAAACCCTGCCACCAGTTCTTGGGGGGGAATGCAGCATTTCTTTGTGGGATTTTTGTGACATACAGTCTATTGGTAAACCAATGTAACACATGGAAGCTAAGCAACACCTTATTATTACTATTTAACAAAGGCAGTCCTTTGGGGGGGCAGGGTGAAAAACGCAGCTTTTAAATGTGCCATCTGTTATCCAAAACAAGTACTCTTGTGAGTGAACAACATCTCCATACAAGAAGGCCTTTAAAGCATGCGATTCTACTTGTCGTCAGAGCAGTTTTTTTTAAATGATTATCAAGGTGATTATGGAAAGCAGAACTGCAAACGCTTTCTTCTCATGACGAAATGGCAAAGTTAAAAACAGAACGACAACAACAACAGTCTAACATCTGGGAAGAATGCCCGCCTCTTACGTGCTTCTCGCCTTCAATCTTCTTGTCAGCCAGCTGCACAGCTTCCAGGTATTTAAAATGCAACTCCATCAGTCTGTCGACCTGCAGGTGAGAAGAAGGCAGAAACAGAGATCAGTGATACGGAAAACAGCCAGGATCAACACCTTACTAAAGAGGGAGCTTCCTAAGAGCATGCAAGCTTGTTAAAATGCTGCTGAAGGAACAAAGAAGGAAAGCAAGCCAAGCCCCTGGACTTGTGTGTGGCTAGTAGAGGAAGAAAACCAGATGGAGGCAGACAGAAACACATGCACACATGACATGCAATTTCTAAGTTTTAGGTCTCCACTTATGGCCTGGATGCTTGAACCTTGCTAAGTGATGTTAATGTTTTGGGATTCTGTGCATACAGAAAAGTTGAATGTTCTTCAAAGAACGGTGGCTGGGCAGTGTCGGCTCCAGGATCATCACTGCCACCTCCACCTCTAAAAACTGGGAACAGTCCCTTCAGTGAATCTACAGGAGCAGTGTATAGAAACACCAACGTCAGCCGCTCAAGGTGTATACTTACCTAAGGCTGTTAAGTGCACCTTTGCAACATAACATGCATCCTGATATGAAATGACATTTACAGAAAAATCAGAGTGAAAGTCAAATCCATCTATTTCCTCAGTCTTAAAATGGAGTGGTTAGTTTATCCCAACATTTTCGATGAGGGTTACTAAATCAAAAAGAATTTTGAAGGATCTTGCTGCATTTAGTTAAAGGAAGAAAAAAAAAAACACAATATACCATATCTTATAAATAAAACTTCTACGTGTGGAAGTGTGTCTGTCTGGCCCGTAAGTGCGAGGCTACAGCATGACACTCAAAAGAAATTGACTCTGTCGACAAAGTGAAACCGCTGAGAAAAGACAGAACTTCGCTTACCTGATAATACACAAGTGAGACGAGCACGTCGGCAAAACAAAACCCGTGTTTTGAAAATTTTAGCCCCATCTCTAACCTGCCCTTCTTAAGTAAAATTCTAGAGAAGGCAGTCATTATGCAGTTAAATGACCACCTCAATAAACCTGCTATTCTTGATAAATTTCAGTCAGGTTTCAGAACAAATCACAGCACAGAAACTGCACTCGTTAAAGTAGTAAATGACGTGCGGATAAATGCAGACACAGGCCGTCTATCTGTTCTCATCCTCTTAGATCTGAGTGCCGCATTTGACACCATTGATCATAATATTCTTAGAAATCGCCTTAGTCAATGGATGGGCCTCTCTGGCAATGTCTTAAATCGGTATGAATCCTACCTGGCAGGGAGAAAATTCTTTGTGAGTTGTGGTAATTACAACTCAAAGACACATGATATCCGATATGGTGTTCCACAAGGCTCTATCCTGTGTCCGCTGCTCTTTTCAACTTACATGCTTTCGTTAGATCAGATTATCTCAGGTTACAATGTGAGTTACCACAGTTATGCTGATGACACACAGCTGTACTTATCAATAGCACCTGATGACACCGACTCTCTCGATTCACTAACACAATGTCTTACTGGTATTTCTGAATGGATGAATAGTAATTTTCTCAAACTAAAGAGAAAACTGAAATTTTAGTAATTGGCAATAATGGATTCAATGAGGTTATCAGAAATAACTTTTAATCCTAATGCATCAAGTTTAAGACAGAAGTAAAAAATTTAGGAGTAACTGTTGACTGTAATCTGAATTTTAAATCGCATATTCATCAGACCACTAGGACAGCATTCTTTCACTTAAGAAACGTAGCAAAAGATGCTGAGAAATGAGTTCACGCTTTTGTTTTCAGTCGACTAGATTACTGTAACGCACTCCTCTCAGGGTCACGCAAAAAAGACATCAATCGATAGCAACAAGCGCAGAATGCAGCTGCTAGAATCCTAACTAGGAAAAGAAAATCCGAGCACATCTCTCCAGTTTTGATGTCACTACACTGGTTACCTGTGTCATTCAGGATTGACTTTAAAATACTGCTTATGGTTTATAAAGCCTTAAATAATCTGCTCCATCTTATATATCGGAATGTCTGACACCTTATATTCCAATTCATAACCTTAGATCAACATGTTTCGCTGTGTAAAGAGTTAACTTTTGTGCTCTTTTGTATTTATCTTTGTGCATAGTCAAGTCCTTCATTAAGGCTCCAAAACGATCTGCTACTGCTACTCCTTCAGGGTCTGTGCCCAAGCGCCAACGGAAGATGTTAACGATTGCCGAAAAGGTAAACGTTTTGGATTTGTTGAAGGAAGGGAAAAGCTACACCGCTGTAGGACACCATTACAACATCAATGAGGCTACGATTCTTTTTATTTAAAAAGTAGGAAAGGAATATAAGATCTACGGCCGCAGTGTCCTTTTAACCAGGGTGCAAAACGAGTTGTAAGTGGATGTAATAAAGCAGTAGTCTGGATGGAATCTGCTTTAGGGATTTGGATTGAAGAAGAACAACGGCGGTGCTACACAGTCGCCTGAAGTGGCTCCTTTAAAGGCTGTAACGCTCTCCTTTGTTGTGCAGTAAAACTAAACTCATTGTTATCAGACAAGTCATCGTGTCATTGTTGGTGAGTAACCATAATTAATTTTCTACTTACAGTACTTAGGACATGTGCGTACGTTTAGTGTCACTGTACACACATTTACTCTATACAATTTTTCATGCATTGTACGTATATATTGCTTGTGGCCTGTCTATCATAATGGCTATAACATATGTGATATTGGAGACACTCGATATCTTTAAAATAATATTTTTTTACTGTATATAAACAGTGTGTTTACATACATAATTTCAATGAATCTTACCTAATATC